>NW_005842141.1:780564-792704 GCF_000455745.1 Alligator sinensis
TCAATTGAACCCAGTTTTCCTCCTGCCCAGGCAGGGGGTCAGACTTGAAGATCTACAAGGTCCCTTCTCACCCTACTTCTATGATTCTATGATTACTAAATTTTAGCTATAAAATCATGAGACCAAAAGGTCTATCACACTTATATCAAGAACTGAAACATTACAGATGATAAATCCTAATAGGGTTAATAATTCATTTTAATAGCTGGATTATCAAAATAATAAAAAAGCAATTATAGCACAACACCCTGGCCTGCATGGCCCCCAACCAGTGTGTGCCTGGAGGGAGAAGGGGGAAGTAGACCCTATCAGGCCTTTCCCCACTCTCCTCTCAAGCAGGAGGGATCATGGCCAGACCCCAGGCCCTGGCTAGCATGCTAAGGTGAAAGGGGGGAAGCAGAAGAGGGGGTGTTTAATCTGCTCTCCCTCCCCTCTCCAACTAGCATGGGACCCCTGCCAGGATCTGCCTAGCAGGGGCACAACAGGCTTCCCCACCACCTCACTTCTGCTCACTGCTTGAGCACCAGGAGCAGGGGATGTGGCCAGACAACAGTAGCTTGAGGTGAGGGGAGGCGTTTAATCCTCCCTCCCTCCCATCTGTGGCAGGCCAGTACAGGGCACTCCTGCATTGAACCACCCACCTCACTGTGCCCAACCACCTTCCAGGCTCCGAGTGCCTCCCTGGGGGTGCCTCATGTCCAGCTGCCCCCCTTCCTAGAGCACACCTGCAAGCCTGAGGGTAACGCTACCACCACCCAGAGTCTGGAATGATCTTGGACCTGTGCACTCTGGAAAATACAAGCCTAGTAGTCCTTGAGGGTACTGGACCCACTGCAAGAACTTGGGGTGCTTTCCTCAGTCTGAAGCACAAATAGTGGTCTCCCTTATTCAGCTGAACCAAGGGGACCCCAAGGCATAATCTAAGTCTCCCATGCTAGGTACAAAGGAGAACATTATTGGTCACAAGGAGTAGGTTTGGAATAGAGTACAGGGTAGAGCAATATCAGAGAAATACCTTAGAGCAAACAGTGGCATGGTAGCCTTTGATCATGCATCTGAGGTACTACAAGCTAGATATCTAGTTAGATCTCAAGTAGCTTACTCACAAGTATCATCCAGAGGCAGGTGGAGATTTCCTCTGGCAGCAAGCAGTTCATTGACCATGAGTTTCAAAACAGAGAGAGTTTCAGATGGTTCAGCTTCTCTGAGAGTTTTCACCATGGCTACTGCCTCTCTTCTTGGGCAGTCCTTCACTTATATAACCCTTATGACCCCATTTACCTGATCCAATGAAGGCCAGCAACTGTTGGGTGCCAGCCAAACAATTTGAAATACATCACTGGTTGCCAGGTAGACTGGCAGGGGGCCCCGCCCCCCGCCCGTCATGTCTTAAAACAATAAGGAGCTTAAGCCCCCCACCCAGGTATGTGTGGCCAGTCATGTAGGCAGAGAGAGCAGGTTTCCTCACTCCCTCAGGAATGTATCCAGCTCAGGTTACAACTCAGGGTTACCTCAAGCAGATGGGGCCAGGGATGACTGCCCTCTGTAGTGACCATAGTAACCAAATTGTCAGATAGCAGAATTTGGGGAGAGCCAAAGATGGTATTCTGGTACACCCCCTTCCACTGACATGGGACACAGATCCCAGCTGGAGTCCTGTGCTGGTGGGAGAGGGATGACTAAATCCGCTTCACTTCAGGCTATCAGCATCTGGCCACATCCCCTGCTCGTGCTGCTCAAACAGTGAGTGGGGGTGGGGAAACCTGCCAGGACTGCTGCACCTCTGCCAGGCAGACCCTGGCTGGGGTCCTGTGCTGGTGGGAGAGGGGGAATTAACACCCCCTACACCTCAGGCTACTGGCATCTGGCCATGTCCCCTGCCCCTGACACTTGAGTGGGGGGGGGGTTGGGGAGCAGGGGAGAGAGCCTGGCAGACCCTAGCTGTACTCCCTGCCAGGCAAACCCTAGCTGCAGTCTGGGGCAGGGTTTCCTACCCCCACCAGCTTCTCAGCCAGCTGGAGCAGTCACAGTTCTATGGCTAGGGAAGAGAAGGGTGGGACCAACCCTGCTCCACTGGAGCAGGCAGCTCAGCCCAGCCTAGAACTGAGCCTACAGCCAGACCAGACTGATTGCACCCAATCCCATCCAGCCTAGGACTGAAGAGCATCCTGGGATGCTGGGGGACTGAGTTAACTTTAACCAGGAAGGAGTCTGGGACAGAAGTTCCATTAACGGGTTTGACCTAAATCAGTTAAGTCTGATACTACATTCAACTATGTTTATTTTAAACCAGTGTCTACTATATTTATATTAATAATGTTTTTATGCTGGTGGGCTCTATTTTTTGTATAATTTTTGTAGTTCCGTTACTTTGTTTGAACTTATTTATACTATTGTCATGTGTGTGTTATGGCATCTTTGGGAGCATGGCATTTAGCCAGAATTCTTAATAAATGTAAATAAACCAGTTTCAGCTATTTTGAAAGTGATTTATGTGCACTGAACCTCTGTCCTGTTAGAGGCTGAAACCAGTTTCTGATCACTTAAACCAGTTTATGTGTAATTTCTGTCCCTAGCTGAAAGGGCCTGAGAAATGTGCTGGAAAAACCTATTTTCATGGAAGATGCTTGTGCATTACTTCGTCCTGGAGAAACTGCTGCACATCAGCTTCCACATGGCTCTTGGCGGAATGGGACCTTATTCCAGTGGCAAAGAGACAAAGACAACTAAGGGATCTTGTTTCATGGCAGCCTTCATCTGCCTTGGCAGTTGCTGAAATTCTAACACTTCTTGCCTTCTCTACTTATTGAAGGCTTATAGACCCATGGGTAGGGACTGGGCAAACTTCTTATAGTGGCAACCTGTACTCACTAGGGCGCAGCATTGTCAAAGGATAGACGTTGCTTGTCAGGAGGAAAAGCATTGCCATCCACTATTCTCACCACAACCTGGAGGTGCTGCTGCTGGGTCTGTGGCTGCTTATTCATCAGTAACCCCTGCTTATTTCACAGCTAACTTTCCCTGAAGGTTATTCCACTATCCACCGCCTGTGAACACACTAGGTAGCTGTATAGCTCTGTCCCACAGCCATTGTTCACACCCTAAGGAATACAAGTCTCTTGAAGTTGTACCCCAATCATGCAACTGATAGTTAGATCACAATGGAGAATTTTAACTTTGACTAAAAGGTCTGTCAATGAGGTTGCCTATAGTTTAATCAAAAAATAGACACAGGTTGCTGGCATCTGACAGTTTTCCAAAGCAGTTCTGTTGGGGAAAGATTAGATGACCCTGGATTCTGAAATAAAATATAAAAAAAAAAGAACAGCCCCAGTACTGCTACAGTAAACTAAAGAAAAAAAAGTTTAATAGGGATTTTTGTTTAACTGCAACTTGCGAAAAAGCCGTGTTCTTGAATTGAAAGGGTTGTACTGTTTAGCTGCTGCTATTTCTTACAAATAATTCTTTTCTTAAGAATATGAGAATACAAGACCATGAATTCAGTCAGAGTTGGAAGGATACAAATAGAAGAGCACAGCATTTCCTTCTGTCATGTGTCCTCTATTCTTTTTTCTGAAGGTATTAAATACTTATACACAAGTTCTGCTGTTATAATTAGCATAAATTAAGAACAACTCGGACCACTCCTGCATCAGGGGAAATGAAAGCAGAAATTTGTCAATTTGACTTTATAAACAGTCTTCTCCTCAGGTACATAGTTTTCATGAGAACGAATGCAGCAGTTTCCCAGATGGCTCCATGTGTCCACAAAACAGGGTTTGACCTGATATTTTTAATGTAGCATATATAAAAGTTTTGTTCCAAGAGTGACAGTAATTGCTAGAGCCTTTCAAATTAAACCCACTGAGCCAAGTTCTCTCTGCTAGCTTGCATCTTCATTGGGCTTGAGCAAGATAGAATCCGATGTATGAAGGGTCTGAATATGATCTATCTTGCTCAAGTCCAAAGAAGTGAGTGCAGATTTCTGCACTGTCAGCTACCAGGTAAAGTCAAACTGCAAATATTCAGTGAACCAACTGTCAAGTTAAGCAACAGCCTTCATAGCCTACAAGGGAAAAAACACAACCCTTTTCTCTTCCTAAATCCCCAGGTAACCATTCAGAAGGTAACAAGAAATAATCAGACAGTGCACTGAGTTTAGGATCCAAGCTGCAGAGCCATCCTGCCTTTTCATTTTAAAAAAATATATATAATAATAATAATAATAATAATAATCTGCCTCTTTTTCTGGCTTTCCAAAGCTCACTTCTTTGTTCACCTGCCAGGATTTCTTCTCTTCAGGCACAGGTTTGTTTGGTTGGTTTTTTTGGTTTTTTCAGGACCATTCAGCAATGTACCACATTTCTCCAAAGTGAGTAGTCTGGCCTCCCCAAGTCTAACCCACAGGTTATTCAGTGTGTCACCTTTGATAAAAGAACACTAAGAAGCTCCTGGAATACAATACTGCTCTGTAAATGTAATCTGCAATCTTCCACTGATCCCAAAGCCTCAAAATGATATTACATCTGACAAATAACTCGTGTAGAACTGATATAGGAAGTGGGACAGAAGGATACCCATAGCTTTGCCTTGCTGGGTGCTGCATTTATTTTGTCTTTTAGCAATACAACACCGATTAATGACCAATATTTTACTTCCAGTTCAAAGAGGTCATACATCCTGCACTGGAATGAACAATTAGTCCAAAAATTAAATGGACTTTAAAAGGGGACAATTGAGCTCTCCAATTCTTATGGATTACAATAGCTCATAAAATACAAACATTTTAGTGGTGTGCTTAATTCCTACTAACATTTATCCAAGCTTCACTGTCCATTAAATACAAATAAAGCAATAATTGCAAGAATTAGCCTGAAAAATTAACAACTGTAAGCAGCTAAGTTTTTATTATTGGATTAAGAATAAAGGTAATGTTATTTCTTTCTATGGTTTCTGAATGCTTTTATTATCAAACTGATATACTTCCCCCACATGGAGTAAGGCATCAGAAACACTTAGTAGAAATTCCACCTGCAAAGGTCTCCCTTTTGCTATTTCTTAAACAGAAACATTAAAAAGGCACTAGAGCAGAAGTCATTGCATGATGTTTCAAGCTCCATTTCTCATCTTTTTCCTATGTTAAATCTTAATGTATCTGTTATTTAAACCCTATTCTTTCAAACACATACTTACCTCTACATCCATGAATAGCCCCACAGAATTCAAGAGTGCTCTGATGGCAATTACCCTAAGTCCTCCAATCAGGTAGCAGCAAATAATACTGTTTGATTTATATAGTTTACAAAAGATAATTTTTATTTGTACATTGGAACTGTATCTTGTGGTAGATACTTGCAGTTTGTGTAATGGTTTTTCCATGACTTAAAATGATGGAACCAATAAACATGGAATACTTTAAGTTACAAATAGTACAATTAAAATATTCATTTTATTCATTACTAGAAATGACTAAATCTTCATCTGTTGTATGTTAGACCCAGACTCCATTCGGCGCCCAATGACTAGGGAGACGGCAATCCAATTGCTCATGGATCCTGTTACTCATTAGCCAGAGTGAGCAGGGAGCAAACACAAGCACACATTGCTTACAACAGCTTTATTCAAAATGGTGACAGCTTCAGGCCAGGTCCCAGAAAACCAACAAACCTAGGACCTGCACTGAACACTAGTTCTTTTCACATTTTACACACCTTGGTTTATGCTCATTAACATTTATTCCACCTCTGTCCACTCATTTCAAGCTCTGCCTCTGTTTACTGTTTACTTCATTAACATGGGATTGCCTATATATTTAATTCATTTACATGCCTCTCTGCTAAGAGTGCATGCATAAGGCCATGAACCTGGCTTCTCCCAGTCACTTGCTGACTCCATCTCCAAGGTCTTGCTTCTGCTTTATCTCCTGATGATAGCTAGTGGGCTGCATCTTGCTCTTCTTACACCATATATTCTACACAATATCCCATTGTTAGGAAACTAGTTGCCTAAGCATTTGCAAGGTTATTTTAATACATCATTCTGCCTTGTGGTCAGCAGCTTTTGCCGAGACACAGATAAAAGCCTTTATTCAGCTGCAAATCCAGTGCTCCAAGATCCAAAATATTGTCACCCTAACATTGTAAGTCATGAAGACCATGTGGTCTATCAAGTTAAAATTTGCTTCTGATGAATAGTTAAACATTTCATCTTAAAATCCACCATCTGCAAGTATATCCACTGATAAAGGTCAAGTGCATTAACAGTTTCAAGAAGTGAACTTCAGATTTAAACAAATGTTTCTGTAAAATATTGTCTGCTATTCATTCAATTTACGTGGTAAGATGTTAGACAGCCGACTGTTATGCATTGCCTGGGGTTTATCAAAATTCATCCAGAATCTTGAGTAGAGAAAATTCAACCTTATATAATGGACAATAATAAACTCAATATACAAAGTGCTTTTTATATTATTTTTAGCAAATCCTATATTAAAGACATCCCTTCCATAGGGTCAGAGTACTATAAAACCGAGAAAGACTAGCACTTTTGTATGTTCAAGGAACTCCGGTCCTTTTAAAAACAAACAAAAAAAGAACATCAGCCACGCTTTGTGTTTTCTTGGAAAAGATTAAAAATAAACTTAAAACTGTTTTAACCAATGAAATCTTTATATCTTTACTGAGAGTGCTAAACTGTCCTATTCTCCATGTAGATATGAAGAGATATGGTCTTGCTCCTGGTGATATTTGCTCTGTGGGAGAAAAGCTGAAATAATATTCTACGCAAATAGACTACAGATGGCTTGGGCCTTTTGAAAATAACCCTCTCTGTATTGATTCACTTTAGGGATAAAAGCCTATTGGACTGACTGGAAGCCAGCCCTAAGCACACACAGATGAGCCACAACAGAATGCTGCACAAGCGGCATGAGAATTCTAATAAATGCCATCTGTGGATGGCAGGTAGCAAGAAATATCTAGTGGCTATGTATTGCCCAATTTTTTCTAGCCTCTGGAAATACATTCAGTTTAGTTTAAATACAACAACACCTCCCTTTCCCAGCTGAGAAATTTGAAGAGGGTGAAATCATTATTCAATAGAAGTAGAGATCATCCATCCAAGATGAAAAGAAAAAAAAGACACCAAGCAAAGCATGAAAACTCTCATCATTGCTGCAGGATAAAACATGTCGCACATTTCTGCTTTACTGTCACTCAGAGGTATTCATCACATTTACATTTTTGGGTCCCTGTACACCTATTCAGTAGACATAGGTGAATATACATAGAGAGAGGGAGGTAAATCAAAAAGTTTGGTAGAAATGTAGTTGTGACATCTAGCACTTTGCATGTTTTCAGCTTCTTATAAACAATTATCGGTCATAGTTTATATTTAGTATGGAATCATTTTTTTCTTGAAAAGACTTATGATGACTATCTTTTTTTTTTAAATCCAGGGTAAACTGAGCTACTCAACTGATCACTTTAATCTACAAAGTCAGAGTCCTCATATTTCTGCCCAACAGAGAGTTGCAAATGAAAAACATCGGATGATAGAAGACCATGTCTTGTTTTAATAAAAACTTTAGCCATTTGTATTGTTAATACAAGTGAGGTCCCTCTTAAATCCTCCTTTGTGATCCAGTATGGGATCATGAAAAAAAAGCCAACTTTCTTAATGCCCGTGTTATTCCTGATATTGAGTTCAGAAACAGGCCTCTTTGCATAGTATCACTACACAAAAGTTTGACTAGTCCTGGCTTAATCAATCAGTGTCATCATGGTAAACATGAAGCTACTTTTGCTACCAGCTTTGGCCAAGGAGCCACTGTTCAGAGCCTTTGCCTCTGCTGCAGCCAGGCTAGTAGATAATACCCAGAGGCCACCAAGGCTTGGTAATGATGCAAAACAAACAAAATAAGTTAAACAAATAAGCTAGAACTTGGCTGTCTTCCAGTGGATCTTCCAGGCCTCACCTTCTGGTTGTCTCCTACCTTTCAGAGACTTTGCAAAGCCTACTGGCTTATGCAACAAAGCAAATGATCAAGAAAACAAACAAACAGAGAAGAGACCTGCTCTAGGCTCACCTGGTGGCTGCTTAACCCCTGGTAGCTCCAGACAGCCTACTCCCTGGCCAGGTGCAGCCCCTTGAGGCTGCTTTCAGTGTCTTTTATCTTTCCCACTCTGGGCTCATGTGGCTAACACTCTCTCACTCCCCACACCTGTGTCAGCTCCCTTGCTGAGGAACTCACTATGCCCTATGATCTGGTTCCCCAGCCTCTGGTGAGTTCTCCCAGGTCTGGGGTGGGTGTGCAGAGGTGCTTCTGGGGTGTAGGGCTATTCAGACTCCCCTGAACCCCTAGTAACAGGGCAGAGCCCTGTTACAGGCACCTGTCCTCAAGCTGTTCCCCCTAGGCACCCTCATCCATGGAGCACACAAAGTACAATGTAGATAACCTGCATGGGCAAAATGTACTTATTGGTGGTGGGTAGGTTGGTTGGTGGTGGTGTACTGTGGTTGGGGAAGTGTGGCAGAGCTCTGTAGTTCAAGAGGGAGGTGGGGACAGAGTCTGTGTTTGTGGAGGAGAATAAAGTGCTTTTCAGAAAACTGTCTGCAATGAGCATGGTGCTGGGGGTGCATGCTGGGGCCGAGGTCTGGGGCCATCCATCCAACTAGCATACAGTGGGGAATGCAGGAGCAGGTGATCCTCCAGTGCCTCTCACACCTGGTGCCCTGGCCCCCACTGCTAGGTGTATAGCTTACCCAGACCCTCAGTGTGGGGGGAACCCTCACTGTCACTGCACTGAAGCTGGTGCCTGGTGCCCTCTACCTGCTGCACCTCCTCCACCAAGGCCTCATGGAAGAGCTCCCCCTGAGGCTTGCAGATGTTATGCAGCACACAGGCTGCAACAATGACTATGGGGATGTTGGCCTCCATGATCTTGAGGTGGTGAGGGTGCACCAGTGTCTCTTCAGGCAGCTGAAGACACACTCCACTAGTGCATAGGTCTGGTCCAGGCACCTGTTGAAATGTGCCTGGCAGGGGTCTACCTGGCCAGTGTAAGGCTACTTGAGCCAGGGCAGAAGTGGGTAGGCAGGGTTGCTGATGAGAAGGCGCAGGACCATCACCTTGCCCAGCTGGAGGTCCAGCACCCCTGGCACAAAGCACCCACTCTCCACCAGGGCTGACAGGACAAAGCTCTAGAACATGCAGGCATCATGGGAGCTGCCCACCCTGCCAGCCCTCATGTTGGTAAAGTTGCTGCAGTGGTCAATGACAGCCTGCCAAACTTCAGAGAGAAAGCCCCACCGGTTGTAGTAGGAGCAGTCACCATGGGGTGGGCAGGTGGCAGGGGTGTAGGTCTCATCCAAGGCCCTGATGCACTGAAAGAAGCCCAGGGCATGGAACACCACCATCACCTCCAGGGGGTCATGCACCCAAAACACAGTGTGCCCCTGCATGTCCTGCAGGGTGCAGCAGACCTCCAGAATGGCATCCTACATTGAAGAGGTGGCTGGCATAGCACAGGCTGGCAGATGTAGCCAACTTGGGCATAACAATGGCCAGTCAGGTCTCAGCAGGGAGGGGCCACTGCACATTGGTGGCCTGCTATTCCACATGCAGTCAGAGCTGATTGAGGAGCTCCTGGAAGGTGGCTTACATCATGTGAAAGGAGTCATCTGGAATGACTCCAGCCACTGCTCATCATCCCAGGTGCACTAGACCAGGTGCAGCCACAAGTCCTGGCTGGCCAGGCAGACCCACAGGTGGCAGTGCTGCAGTCACAGGAGCTTATGGACAGCACGAGTGGCAGCATCCAGGTACAAGCCATTGGTATCCCTGCCAGGGTCCAGGTAGCAGCCCAGGGGCTGGGCAGCAGCAATACAGTGGCAGGGGGTCTCAGATACAATGGTGAGCATGGCTGCATAGCTGTGCAGCACAGGGGGACAAGCAGGGCCAAGACTGACCTGGGTCAGGCAGCAGTTGCCATGGTGGTGAACCGCAGCAAGCAGGGTGGCGAGCAGGAGCCTGAAGCATGAGTCATCCTTCCCAGGGCCTGGAGATGGAGCAGCCACCACGGGGTGGGCACAGGCTCTGGAGAAAGTGTCACTGTGGGCTGTGCCAGCACACTGCAGCCTGCTCCAGGCCAGAAAGCCAGGTGGCCAGGGAGCAGCACATGGAGCTGGCTTTTAAGGAGGGTCCCCGACCACAACCAGCTGTGGCCAAAGTCCCCCTGGCTGCTGCAGGGGGCCAGTGTAAAGCTGGAGGAGGCTAGTAACAGACTAGAGCCATGAGGAGCATATCTGCTCCCCAGTGGCCATACATGTAGCTACTTGCCCAGGGTGGGATTACTGCACAGTAAATTACTGCGCAGTAAACCCATATAGCATTACATGCATGTGTAGACGTGCCTACTGAGTTCTGGCTAACTGGCTGTAAATGAGATAAGACGTTGCAGCCAAGGTATTCTGAGGCACTGGGTGACAATAGTGCAGGTGCCCTGAGGCAGTTTATCAGCAGGGGAATGACAGAGGGACAGTCAATGAACAAACCACAACTTTGAAAAGAATGGTAAAGGATGAATAGGACTGTTATAAAGGGTGTTAGCAGATAGATAGATGGTTCTCTGGGACTTGTGAGAAAGAGATGGTAGTCTCTGTCAAAAATGCACAAACACCATCAAACATCATTGTCAGGTGCACAACCCCCGTTTCAGGTGAAGGCATGTATATTAAAAAAATCCAGGAAAATTGTTACTTCTGAAAAAGAAATAAACATCTGTAAGTTATTTGTGCTGGCACTTTGGCAAAGTCACCTAAGACCATTTTTGTAATAATTCAGTGAGTCTGTGTCATTTAGTACTTTGTTCTTTCTTTTTTAACCAGAAATTCTTAAAAGGGATTACAGAACCCTTTTTTCCCCAACAAGTTATGGCAATATAAAATTAACTATCTTATCTATGGTATTTTATAATTGTAAAAAGGACAAATCATCCCTTTTACAATTTCTCTTTCATATGACAGTTTTCCTGTTATAACGGTAAGGGTTTCACATTTGAATACCTAGTAAGTTCTATAAGAGATAAAAGTAAAAAGCACTACTTCGATTTTCTTATATTCTCCGTTTGATTACTTCAAACTTACTGTAGTTCTGAATTTTACTCACAGTGAAGAAAAGTGTGGGCAAAAACAACCAGTCAACATTAAGTAAGATGCTGAATCAGTTTCAGGAGAATTTAGTGTGTAGCATCAAATATTTTAAGAAATGTTGAAGCCTCCATTTCTAGACATAAATTATAATACTAAAGTGGGCACATATTCACATGGCCATATGTTGCCTTTGTTACTATGCTGTCTTTTAGTACTTCCTTTTGGAGTGGCATTATTAGAGTTTTGCACACTATCAGCTTAGGTAATGTTCAGCTGGGATTTTCTTATGAATGAAGAAGATATGTTAGTGACTTAAGACTGTGAGTGACAAGATGGACTACTTTCTGATCATAGGAGACAAGACTTGGAACAATGGTCTCAAAACTACTAAAAGACAGCTTAGTAACAGCCCATACTGCACTGTGCCAGCCACACATGGTTATTTTTGGCCGCTACATAGCCATAACAATGTACTATAACAAGGGAACATGTTGCTACAGCAATATAGTGGCGGCATCACGGTTTTTGCCAACAGACTTATGGCACTGTAGCGCATCGCTATGGCGCCATAGCACCTTGTGTAGATTTGCCCATTGGAATGTTAGATAAATGAATCAAGCGTGCAAGTTATGCAAATCTTTCCATTGAGGAACTTGTGTAATTGCTCTCTCTCATACTTTTTATCCTGTTATTTCCCCAAATAAACTAAGCCCGCTGGGGGACGGGGGGGGGCTTGCCTGCCTGTACACTAATGCCAGGAGCTTGGGGAATAAGCAGGAGGAGCTCATCCTCCTGCTCAATGCAAATAATTATGATGTCATAGGGATAACGGAGACCTGGTGGGACTCCACCCATGACTGGACCACGGGTATAGATGGCTATACCCTGTACAGGAGGGATCGTGTAGATAAGAGGGGTGGGGGTGTAGCTCTCTATGTTAAGGAAAGCTACACGTCCCTGCAAGCCGATATTGGTGACCAGGGTGGACG
>NW_005842141.1:794651-799172 GCF_000455745.1 Alligator sinensis
CTAGTAAAGCGACCAAAACGCTGGCTTGCATCCATAGATGCTTCTCAAGCAAATCCCGGGACGTCATTCTCCCCCTGTACTCAGCTTTAGTGAGGCCGCAGCTGGAGTACTGTGTCCAGTTTTGGGCTCCACAATTCAAAAAGGATGTGGAGAAGCTTGAGAGAGTCCAGAGAAGAGCCACGCGCATGATCAGAGGTCAGGGAAGCAGATCCTACGATGACAGGCTGAGAGCCCTGGGGCTCTTTAGCCTGAAAAAGCGCAGGCTCAGGGGTGACCTGATGGCCACCTACAAGTTTATCAGGGGTGACCACCAGCATCTGGGGGAAACGTTTGTTCACCAGAGCGCCCCAAGGGATGACGAGGTTGAATGGTCACAAACTACTTCAAGATCGTTTCAGGCTGGACATAAGGAAGAATTTCTTTACTGTCCGAGCCCCCAAGGTCTGGAACAGCCTGCCACCGGAGGTGGTTCAAGCGCCTTCATTGAACACCTTCAAGATGAAACTGGATGCTTATCTTGCTGGGATCCTATGACCCCAGCTGACTTCCTGCCCTTTGGGCGGGGGGCTGGACTCGATGATCTTCCGAGGTCCCTTCCAGCCCTGATGTCTATGAAAGTCTATGAAATCTTGGTGAAGAACACCAAACTCTACTAGTTCCACTGTTCCCATCTAGTAACTCTGGAGAATTGTAGCTGAGCTTATAAACCAGGGCAGTACATCTATAATATGCATTTACAGCAGTGTAGCTAATTTGGCATTTATGCTAGGGCAGATCAAAAAGAATTCAGTTGGGAAAGGGTAGTGTTTTCAGCATGAAAAGAAGCCAGAGGCTTTACTTTTCATTCCATCCAGGAAAAGCACACACGAACTGCTGAAACTTCCTTAGCCTGACGAAGGGTTTTTGAACCCGAAAGCTTGCTTAATAACTATTCTCCAACTATTTGGGTTGGTCTAATAAAAGATATCAGATTCACCCAAGGAACCTTGTCTACCTATGTCCTTAGACCAACACAGCTACAACCTACACCCCTAGGAACTGACATTACATTTATTGTGCAATAAGCATGCAGAAAGTACTCTACAGCCATAACTGAACAGATGATCATGGCATATAGAGCACTATAGAAGTGGCAGATAACACTCTATGTTAACCCTGAATGGATGTGGTATCAGACTAAAGCACTTTAAGTTAGAGAGCATTATCGAACATCTGTACCAGGTCCCATACTGAATCAAGGTAAGTTGCATTCTGCCAACATCCCAGGTGATGTAATGGGCTTTCATGCTCCCCCCACTGCATGCTAGAACTTGGCTCACTCAGCTGCTCTGAGCGTAACGCAGGCAGGGGTAGGGGAAGGGAATATCTATATTTCTGTATTTTTTTATCATTGTATAATGTCACTAGGCAGGGCAGGGGCACTCCACAGATGGAAGGATCAGGTCCCTTGGCAGGTGGTGGCAGCAGAGTAGAGCAGAGCAGGGCAGGTAGAGCGAGTGAGTGAATGAGTGGTGGCTATGCCCGGTGTGCACAGAGCCCAGTGGGGCCATGGCATGGTGCCACCACTGTGGCTGCTACTGCTACTGGCTCCCTATGAGGAGTGAGGCTTAGCAGGGGTGGGGGAGTAGGAGTCTTCAGCCTGGCCCTGAGCAGGGCCATGGTGCAGTGGGCAGAGCTGCTGCTGCTGGCTCTCTGCATGGAGTGGGGCTTAGGGGCGGGGAGGGTGCACACATGAGTAAGCGAGGTGGGGCGGGTGAGAGAGAGATCTGTGTGTCTGTGTCCAGCCTGGCCCTGAGCAAACCTGCCCTGCACCCCTTCCTCTCCAACGCTGATCTGCATCAGATCCAGGTGGGACAGGCACTCCCATTCATCATCATGGCTCCGGGGAGATGATCATGCCCAGTCTGCCCTTGCCGGCACTTAGCAGACACTCCCCCACCTGGATCTCAGCCCCCAGGCATCCCCAGCGCAGCCCAGAAGTCACATCCATCCCTCCCTCTCTGTGATTCCTGTCACTGAGAGAGCTGAAGGGTAGGGGTAAAGAGGGGGGACTGCTCCCCTGTGCCAGGCAGCTTGCCCATTCTACTGCACTTGGGAGTCTCCAGCAGCCCCGGGAGTCGACATGCTGTGTGTCACGGCAGGGTCCTTTAGGAGGGCCGTGATCTCCTTGAGGTCCCTCGCTCCATGTCAAGGCCGGCCCAAGACACCCTCTTATTCTCGCCTGCCACGTCTTTGCTGTTTACATGTAAGTTTGGGAGGTTGCCTATGACTCCCTGGGCACGGCTACTTGGGACCTCTGTCCCCGTGGTTCTCCCGGACTCCTGTGGTCTCCCGGTATGATGGGTGCTCCCCAAGCACCCTAGCCTTATGGGCTACGCGTGGCTCCTACCAACCCCTAATACCACGCCCCAAGCCTCGCTGATGGGAAAGACATTGTCTGGTCAAAATACACGCCCGCTCTTGGGCCTTCTCTACAATAGGGCAGTCCCCTCGGGGACGTCCTCTCGGTCCACCGGTCCTCTAGGCTCACCGCACTAGTACCCTCTCTGGTACGGGCTCACCGCGCTGCTACTCCCCGTCTTCCCAGGGCAACCGCAGCACCTCGCCCTTTTCTGGGATGCTGTGCTGCTAACCCTTTGTCTGGGTCCACCGCAGCACCCTTCCCCTCTTGGGTTTTCCGCGGTGCTAGCCTTTTACCGGGCTCGCTCCTCCTATCCTGGGTTTCTCAGTCGGGCCCCTCTCGGGCTCCTCAATATCACCCCGCTCTAGGGCTGGGGTCTATGCACCCCGCAAGTGATGCCCTTGCTGGCATCCGCCGGGCCTGTCCTGGGCTCCCCAATATGGCGCTCCCCACCTTCGGGGCTCGCCGCGCCCACCTTGGGCTTCTCAATAGACCAATATGGCGCTCCCCCTCTTTGGGGCTCACCGTGCCCGCCTTGGGCTTCTCAACGCTGCCCCACTCTGGGGCTGGGGTCTATGTACCCCGCATACAACCCGGGGTCTGTTCCCCGCAACCCACTGGTTGCACCCGCAACCCACTGGTTGCGCTCGTGCCCTCTTAGCATTAGGGCACCCCACACTCTCTGGGGTCCATATACGGATAATGCGCCCACCGCGCGCTGGACTGCACCCTCACTGGTGCTGCGCCCTCGCTGGCGCTGGGGTCCCTATGAGGATGCTGCGCCCACTCGGGCACTGGGGTCCTCGCCCTCTGTTGTGAGTCCCCAATGAGGCCTCCTCCAACCCCTACAGCCTCACCCAAGCCTCCGGTGTAATATCAAAGCCTGAACACAAACTCGAGCCTCCTGGCTACAACTCAAACATAACGCTGTCTGGCTGTAACAACTTAACTCCAAGCCATCAGGCTAAACCATGGTGCTCAAACCTCTCAGAGCTGCCATCCTTCTCTCAGCTAGAACGGTTCCTCTGATTCTCACTTCCTAGCTCCAGGCGCTCCTGCCCCTCTGGCTGCTGGCAGAGAACTGCCAGCCTGGCCTCAGCCCTGGGGCTTCTTAGGCCCCCTACAGGCAGCTGACTCTTATTAGTTGTCCTGGCAACCCGCAGCTGTGCTCGTTGAAACTGCCAGGGAGAGAGAGCCCTGGCAGGACTTTACTCCCTAGGAGCAGACACTGAGGTGCCCTGCGACACTGTGCATGCTGGGAAGCATGTGAGAGCACCTCCAAGCTGCTCACCTCAGCCAATGCAGGCAGACTTCAGCACACATCTCTTCTATTTGGTCTTGACCTAATCTTGAGCACTTTGAGTAAAATGTGATAGAGCACTTCCACCTCAGGTTTTTATTTAATGTTTGTACTTAGGCTGAGTGGCAGGTGTCACGGCGGGGTCCTCGCGGAGGGCCGTGATCTCCTTGAGGTCCCTCGCTCCGTGTCAAGGCCGGCCCAAGGCATCCTCTAATTCTCGCCCGCCACGTCTTGCTGGAAAATATGATTGGGAGGCCGCCTTACTCCTCCTTGGGCACGGGTACTCGGGGCCTCTGTCCCCGCGGGAGCCCCTAATCCCACACCCCAAGCCTCGCTGATGTAATAGACGTTGGTGTGTCTGCACGCCCGCTTCCCGGGCTCTCTCTACAATGGCGCTCCTCCTCTTCGGGGCTCGCTGTGCCCACCTCGGGCTTCTCAATAAACCAATATGGCACTCCCCCTCTTTGGGGCTTGCCGTGCCCGCCTCGGGCTTCTCAATAGACCAATATGGCACTCCCCCTTCTTTGGGGCTTGCCGTGCCTGCCTCGGGCTTCTCAATACTGCCCCACTCTGGGGCTGGGGTCTACGTACCCCGCATACAACCCGGGGTCTGTTCCCCGGCTCCGCGCTTCTCAATAGACCAATATGGCACTCCCCCTTCTTTGGGGCTTGCCGTGCCTGCCTCGGGCTTCTCAATACTGCCCCACTCTGGGGCTGGGGTCTACGTACCCCGCATACAACCCGGGGTCTGTTCCCCGCCCGCAACCCACTGGTTGCGCTAGTGCCCTCTTCTGGGGCAATATGGCACTCCCCTGGGGCA
>NW_005842141.1:799799-860984 GCF_000455745.1 Alligator sinensis
AGGGAACTGCCAGCCTGGTCTCAGCCCTGGGCTTTATAAGGGCCAGGTCCTGCCTCCTACAGGCAGCTGGCTCTCCTTAGTTGCCCCGGCAACCCGCAGCTGTGCCCATTACCCTGGCAACCCTCATCTGGGCTCGTTATGTCCTGCCAGGGCTCTCTCTCCCTGGCAGTTTCTACTCCCTAGGAGCAGAGCACCGAGGTGCTCTGCAACAGCAGTTTTCTGCCTTCCTTGTACACGTGTGATTCGGTATGTACCAGCAACATGTTGTTCTTTTAAACAAAGATGAACCCATTCAAAACCACCTGAAACAAACTGAATCTAGGGTATTATATATTTGCAAGTTTTATATTCCACAAATCTGAATTTCCCCCCGGTATCTAATAGATGCTGTTTCAGACAATGGAATCCTATATGTGTCCTAGAATAAGATTTAATTATTTTTATATGAAAACCAGTCCAAAGCAATCAAGCCTAATGATAAATAAATTCAAAATGGAGCTTAGGAGAATGGAATAATTAATTAATCAGCCTGTGGAGACAGATACTAAGTATTTGTTAGTGATAATGTATTTGTCATGTGATGATGGACTCACAGAGTCACCTTCTAATGCTAAACAAAAATGGTATTAAGACAAAAAACATCTTTAATGTTCTTCTATTGATTTTTAGACAGCTTGGGTCTTTAATAACTGGGTCCGAAGCTGATTGAAGTAAATAGATTCCCACTGACTTAAATTACATTAATTTATGCATTAAAGGCTTGGTCTAAAGCCTATTTAATTGCTTAGAAATATCTTTATCACTATTTTCAGTATATTTATCAAAATTAATTCACCAATTCCCATACATTTGTCAATTAAATGTATGCTGTAAGAAATTCAATACAAACAATGCAATTAGAAATATGGGAGTTTTTAAGGGTGTTAGATAATTCCTAGGGTAATCTGACAACATTTATAAAATATTGATTTTTAAATATCTATTTATTTGCACAGACTACTTTGTAGACTTTTAAAATCTATATAAACTAATTTGATGTACTGTAATGGTGTCTGCATTACACCAAATTTGTATTTTCAAACTGGTGGATTTTTACTTATTTAATTTAAGTAAAACCAGCATAAATCCTATAGTGTCACCAGTAATGCTACACAATTTATTTTTTCCTTAATGCCTATTTTATAAAAACAAAGAAAGAAAGAACATCAAAATCCCCATTCTCCCTCCAACTAACAAGACAAAAATATAGGCCTTAATTTTGCAAAAATTTGACTTCAGCAAGGCTAACAATAATTAGGGGTGCACCCTAATATTTTGGGCTGATATCAATGGCTACTCATTAACGAGCCATATCAGCTGATACCAATCTGATTGCCAATATGAAGCCCAGCAGCTTGGAGAGCAGCATCCAACTAGTAAGTCTGTTGTGGGGGGAAGGGGGAAGGGAAGGGAAGGGAATAGGCATGGGGATCTCAGACAGTGAGGGAGGCTGGAGCCGGAGCAGGTGCTGCGCAACCAGGGCAGGGTTTGACATGGGATGGAGCCATGAGTGTCTCACCCAGGTGGGAGAACAGTGAGAGGGGTTAGCTCCCACTGCTGCGCACACCCCTGGAGCAGGCATAGGGGTGTGCCCTCTGTGGTTGGGCAAGGGCAGGCTGCTGCTCTAGGCTCAGGCTGGGGGTGGTGCTGGGCTCTTCCCAGCAGGGGTAGGGCTGGGCCAGGATTACACACAGGGCTGGTGGTGGTGCTGGAAGGGCGTGCTACGGTAGCCCCAGTCCCAGCGCCACCACCTCCCCTAAGCACAGCCCCTGTCCAGCCCCAGCCCTGCAGAGAAGTGCCCAGTACCACCGCTGGCCCAAGCCTATAGAGGCAGCCAGTCCTCACCCTGCACACAGATCCAGGGGGCACATGCCCCCTATGCCTGCCCTGGGGGTGCTCACAGTGGTGGGAGCCTCTGTCCCCCTCCGCATGCCCCCTGGAAAGGCCATTCACAACTCTATCCTGCGCCCCACCCCAGCTGCGCAGCGCCTGCCCCTGCCCCAGCCCCACTCCCACCCACACTGTGGGGGCCTTGATCTGCCCCCCCAAGCCCCTTCCTTCCCCTCTGTCCCATCACCCCAACAGACTTACCAACCAGACGCTGCTCTCCAAGATGCCAGGCTGGCTGTGTGGTTGCTGCAGCGCCACACATGTACACGGCATTTATCAGTCACATTATCAGCCACATCAGCCAAAACAAGCCAATTGTCAATAATATCAATTTTCCTTTTATCGGTGCCAATACGATATAGACCAATGTATCAGTGCACCTCTAACAACAGTACATAAAGTTCAGTTTGTGCATAAATATTTGCATGTCTGAAATTTAATTAGGAAGAATGTAGCTACCCAGACTAGATTTGGTCAGAAACTGACATTCCTATTCTTCCACAAAACTCCACGGGAACTTGAAGTACTCACAAGTTCTGCCCATCACTTTTTTATCTCGTGTTTGGGTTTTTTTGTTTGTTTCTTGCTTTTTATTTTGAGGGTTGGCATATCCTACAATCCAGCATGCTTCAACACATTGACTACAATATCACATTATATATATTGCATGTAGATTCAGGCCATTGACACATTTGAGTGTCATGATTATTTATTTCATTGATTTTGCAAGATCAGGCCAAAAATGTTTACTGTGTATATACTTTCATGTTAAGGGGATAATATTTTTGTGCATATGCTTAATAAAGGTAAGACAATGTAAACATTGATATCTTGAAGGAAATAGTTAAACTTCAATTCTAATAAAATAGAACTTGGCAACTTCAGTTTTGTAGCAAAGTGTTTGGTTCTTTTTCAAGATTGTCAAAATAAATTAGAGTTAATTAATCAAATGTTGAGTGAGTTTCAATTAATTTCCTACAGTTCCTCTATGACAGCTCAGAATGAAAACACTAAGACAAGAGTTCCAGTACATAACACTCAGACAGTCAAACTTTCTGACCTTATAACAGAATCTCCCTCCTATTCAGTCTTTGAATAGAGAGACAGAATTTGTGAACCAAGATCCCATTTTAGCAATGAAATTAAATGTATGCTCAAATCTATATTTTTCCATGTACAGAATCTAATTTTGGGGAGTTTGTCTTAAGTTCAAAGTCATCTAGGATTTGGGTAAATATAGTAAGTGCCCAAAATTATGTGGCATTATTAGAGTTTTGCACACTACCAGCTTAGGTAAACTTCAGCTGGGATGTTTTTATGAATGAAGAAGATATGTTAGTAACTTAAGACTGTTGGTGACAATAGATGGACTATTCTCTGGCCATAGGGGACAAGACAGAAAGAACTTTCCCACTATGAGGGTGGTTAGGCACTGGAATAGGCTACCTAGGAGAGATTTTTGGAATCTCCATAATTGGAAGTTTTTAAGAGCAGGTTAGACAGACACTTGTCTGGAATGATTTAGCCAAGGATGATCCTGCACTGAGCAAGGGGTTAGCCTAGATGACGTCCTGACATCCCTTCCATCCATTCCATTCTATGATTTGGAGGAAGCTAAGAGATACAATGATACTTGAAGACCACATCTACTTATCATTTGAAACAGGTTGCCCAGAGAGGTTATGGAATCTCCATCTTTGGAGGTTTATAAGACACAAATAGACAAAGCCTTGGCTGGGATAATCTAGTTGGGGACAGTCCTGGTTTGAGCAGGGGGTTGGACTAGATGAACCCATGAGGGTTCTAATTTTTATTATTCTGTGATTCTATTATCTGTTCCCAATAGGAAATATCTTTTCCTGCATTTTTCCTATACATTTCCAGCCCTTTATGTTGACAGTGAGAATAACTTTTTAAATTTAGATTAATAAAAGAAAAGCTTCAGGTCCAAATTGATTTTCTAAAACCTGATACGACCAGTAGTAGAAAAGTATATATTGCACATATTGCCATTGAACTGTTTTCTGAAGGGCATATTCATCATATTACTAAGAAAAGGATGTAACATTTTTTCTGACTAGAAGCTGTTCTTCCAGCAAAATACTTTTATCCATCCACTTCCTCCGCATCAGTTTTTGGAACCCATACTTCAAAAAGGTATTGCCCCAGACAGAAGTCTTCTGATGTAATGAAAGATGAAACTTCAGTACATATGCCAAGTTTTGCCAAGTTTGTCAGGCTGCACAAGTTAGGAACCTGCTTGACATTATATGTTTGGCTGTATTGTTTTTCCAGCAGATATCTGGGAAAACGAAGAGTCCAGTCAGTGCCATCTCATAACTTAGGATAATTTTGTTACCTTCTTGAAGAGCACCACATTCAACTTTTCTTCCCGACTTCGTGGCATATAATAAGTCCCCACCATTACATCAGTGCTGTGTTTTTCACCTTTTATCTTCACCAAAGTACATTCTGATCTGCTATTTTATTCCTCCTAAACCAAGAAACACGTGCATACAAGGTGACCCCACCACCTTTTCTCAAAGCCTTGTTCTTCTGAAACAGTGTAGCCTTGAATATTGATATTCCAGCCATAAGAACTGTTTCACTAGGTCTCTCTAATACCAATCAGAGCACATTTCCTTTCACAGACGGAGTTCCAGCTCATCTTAGTTGTTCGCCATACTTCTTGGATTTGTATACATACATTGGATATAGTTTACATTCTAACCCACTTGTTTCCCTTTTGCATCACTTGCTGCTGTCTTGTGACCCTCTGGCCCTTTCCCAGAGTTGAGCTGCTGCTTCTACTCCTTTCTGCTCTGGATGGTTTGCTCTGTCACTGGAGAGCTTTTTCGTACACAAGTCACAACTGCTCATCCAGTTTCCATTTGTGCCTCTTTTGTTGCCTGGAGGACACCTAGGCTGTATTTAATAAAAAAAAAAAATTAAAAAGAGAGAGAGAAGAAAAAAAAACCTTACACAAACATACACAACCATACATGCACATGCACAGTCTCCTGCTCCCTGAGTCCCCCTGCAGTACCCTCCCAGGCACTCCCTCTGTGTTTGCTGCTCCTCTGTTCCTTGCCCATATTCCTTACATGCCTTTGATCTAATTCAGTCTCTTTCTTATGTATATATTTTAGCTGTGGAAACAAACTATGATAACTACTCCATAGAACAGTTGGCGGTTTTTTTACTCATGCAAGTAATTCTGAGAAAGCTAATGGGACTATCCATGGTTGTCACAGAAAATAATGTCTTCCCTTTCAACTTGTAATGAATAAGAAAGTTTAAGATGAAATGAGAAAGTCAGACATGAAATGCAAACCTAACCACAAGGATTCAGTGCTTCCATAAGTGATATCTTAGCTAAAATGAAAGGTTCTGTAATATCTTTATTTTTTTCATTACATAAATACAATTTTGGTCAGTCTATGTTGGAAAGTAATGTTGCAATGGTAACGATAAGTATTTGCAGAAAAGAGTTCTGTAATTTGACTCAGCATATCCACTGTCACTAAAGTCCCCAAAAGGCTTGCTGATGTGCTAATTTTCACTTGAACTCCCCAGAACCTGAGATGTCTATGCCAGTGTTTTTTTAAGTGCCATAGCAAATGACAAACCAAAATCAATTTGTTCGTCTAAAATGACATACAGAGCTATTTCACTCGTTTTTTTGTTTCCCCAGAAGCAAAGCAGTCTCATTTGCAGCTATTTTGACTTTTTTTAGTTCAGCTTTTTTTTATTTAAAAAACCCAGCAAGAGCAGAGCTGATTGCCATGACAGCAACTCAGCCACATGGACTCAAGGCTTAACCAGGAGGCTATTGAAAAAATATACATCTGTTGCTCGTCTCAGCCATATCTTCCCCATGAGTGTTTCCTGATGGAAAGGTGTGGAAAACCATGACAAATTAATTGGAATGGGGGAAAGTAATCTCATGATTCTAAGAGGGTAAAAAAGAAATCACCCATGTTTTAGTTCTATAACGTCTGGGAAGTTGCTCAGGATTCAAGATCAAGCAATGGCTGTAAGTTCAGATGAGGTAATACTCAACTTGGCTGACAGTCTGTGAGGTCTGAACTCAGCTGATCTTTGGGGCCTCAGAGGCCATATCTGGTGCTTTATGCAGTTTACATCTCTCTCTATAGACTGCTGTTACTTTTCTAATTTGTCCCTATTCATCTTAATATTACTGTATGAAGGGAGGCATATTGACAACTAATTAACCCTACAACGCAGGGCTTCTGTTTGTCACTTGCAGGGCCCATGAAGAATGTTCTTGTCTGAAATGAATAATTTGACTTCTGGTGCATGAGAGGCAGTGTGGTTCTCTTTATTGCCCACCTTCCTCTAAAGCTGGGGTGTCCAACTGGCAGCCCATTGGCTATATGTGCCGCCTGAGGGGTTAAACTGCAGCCCCAGGCTCCTGGTCTGGAAACCTTTTCCCCCAACACACTTGTTGCTGCTGCTGGAGTCTCCAGATTCACCCTCCCTCCTGAGGGTGGAGCAAGTTGGCACAGCCCACAGATCTGAGAGATTCAACAGCTGGGAGCTTTGGGATGGCCTGGGGCACAGAAAGCCCTGCTTTGAAGCATCAGAGATTGGGCAGGGTGCACTGGTACTTCAGCAAGGAACCTTGCATTTGTCCCTGGAGGAGCTGTGCTTGTTTGTCCCAGAACAGAAATATCCTGGCATTGGCATTACCCACATCACACATCCAATTAGGATTTAGTGAACAGCTGAATGCACTGCCACTTTTCTGACATTGATTTAGTGATGCAATCCCAGGGTAGCCATTCAGGTGCACTTCACAATGTCCTGAAATAACCTGCTAGTACTTCTTACCCCTAAACCTTTTGTTAGGATTTATCCCAGGACAATAGACAAGCATGTCTGAACGACTGCACTTTGTCCTGAGATAAAGTGGTTTATTCCAGGACAAATGTAATGCCGGTTTATAGCCTCCATGGCTCTGTGAAATTTCTTGAGTTCCTGGCTGAAAACATTGGTTTTGAGACCAGGAAGAAATTTTGTGGAGGGGATGCAGAAGTGTCTTTATTGTCCTTTCTACATCCACTGGGGTAGTTAACCATCTAGTATCATCTGGATGTTTTCCCCCCAGCAAATTCCCTCCCATTGCAGGTCTCCAGAAAGCTGGTGCTGTCCTTGCTATCTTCCTGTGTCATACTTTATTTTTTAGGCTTCTCCTCTGACAGCTTGTCACATCTGAAAATCCTGCTCTGAATTCATAAAGCAATGTGTCATTAACCACATTTGAGGATGGGAGAGGGGAGGGGAAAAGGGAGGGAAACTTATCCATTAAAAAAAAAAAAGTGTTCAAGAGCTTAGCATTAGGCTGTTGTCCACAGGTCCAGATATAATTAAGACAGCATTCTTCCCCTATGCTGCAAAACACCCAGGTCTCACAAAGTCAGAAAATTCATACATAAGTGACGTTCTGGCTTCCTGAATGTTAGAATCCAAAAGGTTTGATGGTTTTAGAATGCGCACCCTGTCACAGGATTAGATTCAAATACTAACCCTTTCTCCCCAGCCTGCAGTTGCCAGTGTGATGGCCAGAACCAAAGGGGTTAATGAGCAAGTTATAGCAAAAAAAGATTTGCTTCTTGAAAGCATCTAGCAATGTCATATAGTTAATATTAGCTAAGGCAAAGCTTGCAAGATTGTTTCTCGCAGACATATCCTGTCTGTCATAAGTATAACTGTAATGTTAAAATTAACTGTCTGTACCAATCATAAGACTAACATGGGCCCCAAGAAGCAGAACTAGAAAACAAAACTGCAAACTTTAGCTGACCTAAGTTTTTGCTTAAAGGTCAGTAAAAATGACAAACCGGACCACAAAGTATAATTAACACATTTCAAAAAAATTCCAAAAGGAAGTAACTAAATGGGTTGAACTTAGGCGGAGAAAAATGCTAATCTCAGACCCCAAGTTTAGGCAGTAACCTTTTATGATAATTTCCAACACCTTTTAACCCCACAGGGTAACAGCTGTAGGGTAAGATTGTGAGTGGTTCTCAAGCCAACAGATTAGCATAGGACAAGATATAAAGGAACACACACATCAGGTGACCAGTAGGAAGGACAGAACAGAATGGTCATTGCTGTTCCAAGCCCAGACTCCAGACTCCCAGTGTGAGCAAGGACCCGTTCCTGACTGACGGGGCTTCCCCGGTACTCCCTCCAACAGCGTTGTTCGGGGACACTTGACTTCACTGGATCATCTTGATGTGTACCTGGCACTGAGGGACTATCGATCAGTTGCCAACCAAGTAGGAACTCTTTGTCAATTTGTCTGTTTGTTTTTATTATCACTGCCAATTTTTAACTTTTATTGCTATAGTGTCTGTTTATTAGCTTAACCCTTTTATTAACTGTTATATGTGTAAGCCATATTTTGCTGCTTAAACATATTTTTGTTGCTATTTTGCTGCTACAAGTAAAATTGATCTCTACTGTTATAAGTAAAACTTGTCTTTGCTTCACTTCCAATTCCACCTCCTCAATCCCGAACCAAACAGCCCAGTGGCTGATACATTTGCAGCGCCCAGTCAGCCTGCAACCAAATTGATACATTCACAGTGCCCAATTGGCCTGTGACATGCCAGTCCAATACAAAGATTTGCAATTGTGGTAAAGCTGGACCTGGTATCTACCAGTAACTTGCCATACTGGCCCACTGTGAGAGCAAAATGGGACCATAGCTGGGAGTGAGTCTAAACACACGGTTTGCAGAAGGGAACATTTGGATAACAACTTGGAGGTTGAGACCTCTGGAGCCAAATTTAAGATTTCTGCATTCTAGCTGCCTGAAACCTGGTTTGATCCTAGATGGCTCTCTGGTCTTGTTGACAAAGGCAGGACAAATGGCCAACTAATGAGATCAGCATAGCTTCAGCTATAAATAGGACACACATTTGTTTCTGGGGGGAGAGTTTTTGTTTGTTTGTTTGATCCTTTTTAGTAGTAAAGGTTGGAAGGTTTTCAGGACACATGCCAAATACTCCATCACTAGAATTCATTAAGTGAAGACTGGGTCTTTTTTTTTTAGAAATGTCATCATTTGTCAGACTGGTCGCAGGAATTACTGAACAAAAGCCTTTGTTTTGTGGTATGGAGTCAGATTAGATGTTCATTATGGTGCTTTCTGGATTTAGAACCTATTAAAATCCTTACTTTGGCTCTGGATAACTGCTGTGTTTGCTTTTGTTCCTTATGTTTGCACCACTTTTTGCATTTATTCTCTATTGAGCTTTATTATAAGGTAGGAAAGATGTTTACACCTCACATAGGTGTTGAGAATTCTCCGCTCTTTCTGCTGGACAACAAAGGCTCGATGCTACGCCTGATGAAGCCAATGAAAGCAAGTTCCTATTTATGTCTGAAAACTTTGACCCAGGCTGAAAGTGCCTGTAAAGGGCCTTTATAATGTTAAACCATTATTAGATTATAGCTGAATCCACCAAAATATTTTTGATTGGTTCAGTACTGTTCAAAAAAGACAAATCGATTTAAGCACTCTTGCACGAGAGAGGAGTATATTTTACCACTGTTACCCTTGCTAAGATGAAATGGGTTTTGGGTATACAAAAGATAAACAATGGGTTCCCCACCAGTTATTTTGTGAAGAAAATTATGCAACTGCAATCCTTTTGTGATGTGATGCCTGCCAGTGAGAGCGGGAAGACTGTAGCAAGTGTGGTTTTGGCACTCTGCCCACTTGCCACCACTAAAAAGAAGTGTTGGCTCAAAGAAATGCATTACTTGACAATCAGAATTACAGATCCAAGAAAGGGGTTTTTTTGGGTTGGTTGGTTGGGGGGGGTGGTGTTTGAGATCCATAATCACAAAACAAGTCAAATGTAATTTCTTCAAACAAACAGAAAGAGATTTAAGACACAAAATGTGACTTAACTCATATAACCAATAACATTTCTAGGAGCTGTCACAAGAATGACAGTCAGTGAGGAAGGTATTCCAAATGCCTCCGATCTAAAGGACTTCCATGACTAAATGTGGAGCTTAGGAAAACTGAAACCCTAGGCCACCAGCATGTGGGGTATTAAAAATATTAAGGCAATCACAGCTTTCATTTAACAGTTTGTAATCCTTTTCATGGTGGAAATAACCACCATGAAATGTAAGCTGATTGCTAGGATTTAAAAGATCTCATAAATTTAATTTAATGATCACAGGTCATTCAGTCTCCATATAGTCCCTGGTGATGTGTTTTTAGGTACATAAAATCCAATAGCATAACTATGGGTGGGTGACTGCAGCCCATGCCTTGGGCGCTGATGTAAATCAGACTCAAAGGGGGTGCTGCCCTACTGTGTCAACAAATGCACAATAGGGATGGGCAGCACTAGAGGAGGGGGTGGAGGTCAGGGCCAGCTTGAAGCTTGGCCTCAGTGGAACAGTGCAGGACTTGATCACAGCCCATGGAGCAGCTGGGGACTTGTGTCTCTAGCTCCTTCATCAGCCTTGTCAGTCCCGGTCCCCTCCTCAGCCATAAGCCATGGAGGAGATGACACTCCACACACACACATTCCCTTGTATTTGTTTTGTTTTTTCTCCTTCTTTTCAAATAAGTGCCCTGTTATGGATATCCACTGTTTTATATTGTATAATTATTATGTTTATATTGATTGTTACTGTTCTATATTCCTGTTTTACTGATACTGTATCATTTAGGCCTACATATGTAAATTAGCATAAGTCATGTCAAGTTATCATTTTGTTTGTCAAGTCTCCATCTTGTGTCCCCTGCCCGGGCATACCCTATTGTAACTCTGTTGTAACTGTGTGATTCATACTTACCCCTCCTATGTAAACTGGTTCCTGAATGAACGGGGATGAATGAGGGTGCTTGGGAGACAATGGTAGTAGGTCTAAAAATAGCTCCCTCTGAATGACCAAACCATCACCCTGCATGACCCTCCCTGGCTCAAGATTTGGAAGACAAAGACTGCTGCAGAAGCCACCCAACCCACCATTACAAACACCTGAAACTGCATGTCCTGACCTGGAATGCACATGCTCAGTGCACTAGAGGCTGACCGTTGCCTGGGCATACCCCCTGCCACTAGGGTCACAGAAAGTCAGCCCCTATAAAAGGAGGTAGTGAAGACAGACCCAGTGGGCACACCATTTTTCATCCGGACCAGACCAGCTCCATGTCATGCCACCTATTCACCCTAGAGGCCCTGCTGGCAACCCCCTCTGGACAACACCAAGCTGAAGGAGACCTCGACTGGCCATCGAGGATGAACTTTCAGCCTGGGATTGGTAGGTATCACCTGCACACTTCCTCCTACAATTTGGACTCTCTCTCCTCCTGGACTTCAGCCCCTGCACCAAGCCTCTTTAACCCCTACTGCCATTGTGTGCGCGTGTGTGTGGGTGCAAAGGAACCAATAAGATAGTGTCACCATCTCCCCTGTTCAATAAAACCACTGTCATTTGCAATCCCGAGTTGGGTCGTGTTTTACTGAACCCCAGTCTCTTCCCTATCTTAAATTCCGGTCTCTCTCTCTCTCTTGGCACCAGCCCTGCCCCACCCTCTTTTCCCGATCTCCTCTCACTTCTATCTCCCCTTTTCTGCCACCTTTAGCCTCCCGGCCCCGCTCCCGCCATCTACCACCTCCTTCCCATGTCTTTCTGCATCCCTTCCTGCCATTTCTGATGCCTTTAGCCTCCCGGCCCCGCTCCTTTCTACCTCCTGCCGCCTCTCCCTGCTCCCTATCTCTCTCTGCCTTCTCTTCTTGACTTTTCCTGCCCCCTCTCTCTCTGTTCTCCGGCTTTCCCCACCCCCTCTCTAGCCACCCCCTCTCCCCTGCAGTCCTCTGGCCTGCCACTGAGTTCCCCGCAGCTCCTTCAGGCTGCCCTACAGTTTTCCTGGCACCTAGAACCCTTCTCTGGCTCCCGGCACCAGCAGCCCCTCCCCCTATAGCTTCCTGAGCTCACAGGCAGTCCCTTTGCAACACCCATGGTTCCCCAAACCAGCTCCCAGTTCCCTCCACACCCTGACTAGCTCCCAGGTAGCCTCAGTCCCAGTTTCCCTCTCCCCGCCTACCTTTTGGCTCCCCCGTAGCTCTGGTTTCGGTCCCAGCCTCTGTGCCAGCTTCTCTCTGGCATCACTCCCCTGTTCTGCAGGCTTTGGGCACTGTCCTTTGTGACAACCAGAACCAAAGATTAATAAGCAATAAATATGTGCTTCTTAGAGGCATTTGGAATTTTTGTCTAATATAAAGCTTGTATTTCTGTAACCCACAAATGTAACTTGTAACTGTTTGTGGAACTGACTGGGCCTCAAAGACAAAGCTATAGCTGTAAGATTAGCTGACCTAATGGTTTTTGCTCAGAGTTCAGCCTTGATGATAAAAACTGGATTCAACTGCCTGGCCCACCTAGCACATTCCAGGAAAGCACGTCTCAAAAAACCATAGTCAGCGAAATCTAAAGGGGTTGAATAATGTTAATTTCAAACCTGAAGATGCTGCATTGTAATTTGCTTATTGGATAAACCCGAGTCTGGGTAGTAACCTTTTATGATAACTTTTAACACCTTTGAATCCCATAGGGTAACTGCTATAGGGCAAGATTTTGAGTGGCTCTAAAGCCAACAGATTAGCATAAAACTAGGTACAAAAAGTGTGTGCATCAGGTAACCAGCAAGAAGGAGGGAACAGAATGGTCATTGCTGTTCCACGCCCGGACCCCGGACTCCCGGTGTGAGTGAGGATAGGATCCTTATCAGGGGAACTTCCCCAGTAATCCCTCCGACAGCGTCGATCAGGGACACCTGACTTCGCTGGAATCACCTGGCACACACCTGGCCTTGAGGGACTATTGATAAGTTGCCAACCCATATCTGCCTATCTCTTGTTTTAAACAGCCCAGTGGCTGATACCTTTGCAGTGCCCAGCTGGCCTGCGACTGATTGATCTGTCTATCTGTTGTTATTATCTGTTGTTATTATTTGCTATTAGCTCTTTTATACTGCATTATTTGCTTATCGCATTTATCTTTCTGTTAACTGTTGTGTGTGTGTAAGCTATAATAAATTTGCCATTGCTTTACTCCCAACTCTGCCTCCTCAATCCCGAACCAAACAGCCCAGTGGCTGATACAGTTGCAGGAGCCAGTCAGTCTGTGACAAAATTGATATACTCACAGTGCCCAGCTGGCCTGTGACAGCCCTTTAATCAATTAATGTCACTTAACCTAGAGTAACCCTAAACCTCAGTTCCTTAGCCAGGTTCTCTCTAGTCTACCGGTTCTAATCCTGGTTCTGGCAACTTTCACTCCCAAATTTAACTCTCTCTCTCTCACCTTAACCTTCCCCCCAGGTATCCCAAATACCCCAAGCACATACATACACACACTGTATCATCCGAGTTAGGAACTCACCTGTGCATATGTGTAGGTAGGTGGAATGTGTGTGAACTGGTGAATATATATATGTCATCATGTGCGTGATATACGAATTAGTGATCCGTGTATGTGTACTGAGTGTGTGGGTATTGACAACTGATTGTTGTCTAATTTTCAGTGTGTATGAGCTTGAATTGGTAATAGGTGTGTATGTGCCTAGGCTGGTAATTTTGGATGTGTGCGCACGCCTGAGTTGGTAGTGTGTGGGTGTATGCACCTAGTGTGTGTGTGTATGCACCTAATTGATTTTGAGTGTGTGCATGTGCAACTGTACACTATGCCCTCCTGTCTAACAGCATGATATTGAGATCCTGAACGGTGGCTTGACACCACAGAGCAACAGACATACCCTGTAATTCTTAAAATGGGCTACTAAATTAAAAGCTGGAGAACTGTTGGTGTGCTACAGAATCATCCATTACTGGTGTCATATAATTTGCCAGTATAGGCAAAGGTAACTATGGTCCGCATGAATTTCAGAAGCCATCATTAAAATTTTAGCTAGGATTCCTGAACCAGTACTGGATATTGTTTGTTTATTTCTAGCTACACAAGACCCCATTGGGAATTTTCCATCAAAGAAAAAATAATTATAGAAAATATAGTTTCCACAGAAAAAGCTTTCTGTGGGCAAATTTGAAGTTTGCCAAACAGTCTCAAGTGTTCTTTGGCTAAATATAAACAAAACATTTCATTTCAAATAGAGATGTCCTGATCTGAAACATTTCTACTTGCTGAACCAAATCCAAAATATTTCATTTTTATTCAGCTCAACATCTTTCTGAGTTTACCTTAACTTTCATTGCCTTGTGTGAATGATAATTTTCATGGCCAATTTTCCCTGAGCATTTGTTGAGAAGGGCAGCAGACAAATCGAATAAATAATAAAAAAATATTCCTGCCTGCCAGGTTATCATTTCTATGGTGGGAGATTACACGGACATTCTGACACTTCCTTATCAACTTTCAGTTTTTCTGAATACTTCATTACAGGAGGGGAAAAGGTATATTTTTATTTTATCCTGATTCAGGATTAAAACAGTATTCCCTACCCTCCTTGGTCCTGGCATTCAAACAAACCCCTAACCCATAACGTTGTCCAACTCAACATCAAAAGCGCACTCCCTGTTTGATCAACAACCACCAAATGGAACATAGCCTTCCTTTACACTCAAATGTAAAACCCATCTACTCTCTTCTGCTGCCACATACCTCATCAGCAACTCCCACAGTGAAACCATGGGAATCCACGGATCATACCATGTTCTGGAACTGACATGTAGATCTCATCCAGTATATCACATGCCATCATGTGGGGGGAACTAGACAAAAACTGCATACCAGAATGAATCATCACAGAATATAAGATAAAGGACAGACGCACACAAAAACAGATCGTATTTTTTGCAGAATGACCACGTCCTTTCTGACATCGCAGCCCTGCCTAGTGCTAGCCCAAGAAGAAAAATTCACTCCTGAACACTAAGAACCAGGGACTTAATACAGACATTGACTTTATGGCTCATTATAAACTACCCAATCCCTGCTAATCTCTCTGTGCTTTACAGGTGATAATGACACTCTTGAATGGGTTGCTCTTACACTTATCAGGTTATCCTCTCAGCTACATTCCTTTTGTCTGTTAGCTACCTGATCATGTCTCTTATATCCTGTTTTTAATTATATAAAGAGTTTTACACAGGACTTTAATCTATCCTTTTTTCTCTTACCTGAAGAAAGCTACTTGGTACCCAAAAGCTTGTCTATAGTCCCTTGTAACTATACAGATGATCCAAAAACAGATGTCACCTACAGAGATTCTCACCTGTAGCAATATATTAGAATTTCCAATGGAATGGAAATTCTAATTTTCCATTGTCTTGTCTAAAATTGTATTTAGATTCTGTTCAGGACTGTTTCACTTGTGCTCATTACCAGGAACAAGTCATTTCTTCTGTGTAGAGAACTGTTAGGCAACAAGTGAGAGCAGCTCCTTTCATGAATATTCATTATTTGTGTTCTAGTACACCTAGAAAACCCAGTACCTGAGCCACTGTGCAAACATAAAAAAATAAAAATTCTGATTCTTAGAACTATGCCCTAAAAATCAGGCTATACTCTCTCCTTATCTCACATTCCTAGAACTACTGAGATCTACTCTATTTTTGCCCTTGTTTCTAGAGCCATAATTTCTTGAGCTACTCCTTCAACCCAATTTCTAGCCCCATTCTGATACAACCTGCTAAAGATTAAGAAATTAGCAAGAAGATAAAAGGTATGTATTCACCCCAGGTATTCATGGATTTGTTGTAGTTTTCTGTATCGCATATCAGAATTAAGCAGCAAAATTCCCCCTCTGGCAAAAATCATAGTGTAATTAAAGAGCTAAATCATAAGGTAAATCCAACAGTGTGTGTGAATTCAGAGAAAGCTTCTGGAATGGTTTTCCTGTACACAGCTGGACCATCCAATCGCTTTAATCTGTCACTAGACTAGCAGAATGAAGCAGGCAGTGTGTTAAATAACTGTCCAGAGCAACGATCTCACTGCAAGTAAAAACAATATTTTTAATTTAGTTGAGTCTTTAAAAAAAGGTTTTCCTTCTTTTGTCTTTTAATATTCCTGTTCCCCTATTATTCCACTTATGACTGGTTGCTTTAATTTTTTTTACAGTGTAAATTTGTTCATAATGTGATTGCACTGATTTTCTCTTCTGTACATGGTTCAGTATCCTGCATTCTTTCACTGTACATGGTTGTTCAACATTCAAAAAGTAGGGATATTTTCAGGTCAAAATGACAACAAATCTGGATAAGCAGTTCTAGGGCCTCTCTACAGGCTTGATTAAGCTCACTTTATGTACTTTAGGCTCTTACATTTTACCAAAGTCTTGTTTAGGCACCTATGAGGTTGATTAGGATCTGGCCTGATACATTATACTGTGAATGCACAACACCTAGAGCCTGATCTCAGTTAATCACTTTGCAATATTAATCATCACATACCAAAAAAAACCTTGTAATTAAAAATGTTAATTAAGAGCTAAAGTGAAGTACTCAAAAGTTAGGAAATGCTAGATTTATAGTTGCCTGTGCACTCTAATTTTTTTCCTAGCCCTGTTTTCTACGGTCCTTCCATGACATAAGAGCAACAGCAGCCAACTACAAGCGCTCCCTACTAAGCCAAGTAATCTACTACTCTGGAAGTGGTGGGGCACAACTTTTTAGAATGTTCCTGTTTAATTATTATTTTTATAGCCAGTTCAAATTTCCCCAAGCAGTCCAAACAACCGAACAGAAATAGCACATCTCACAAATTTATAATGTGACTGAACCTGAATGTTATCCATGAAACAGATGAAAAACCATGCCTCTAGCTTTGTTTCCTCTAAATTTCAAAGAGTTCCTGCAATTAGTGGAGATGTTCATGTTGGGTGTAGGGGCTCTTTATTTTTAAGAGTCATAAGAATTCTTCAAAATGGCAATTAAGAATCTAAATAGCAGGCTAAAACTTTGCCCTATAACAATTTCTTTGACATTTATAACCTTAAGCATGTTACTTTATATATTTATGGTTATACTTGCAAAATAGAAAAAATATAATTGATCAAATCTAAGATGGCCATGTCGTAGGTTGCCAACATAACAATAGAAAAGCAGTGAGTATATAAAGGTATTTTTTACCAGGGTAAAGCTGATGGAGAAATAGAGTAGGGTGCGGAGCTCTTCTACATTTGCCGCTTGCTAAGAAAGCAGAACGGATTGAGAATCTAAAGGTGAAAAGCAACTTGGGTGACAGTGATCATGAAATGATAGAATTCATGATCAGAAGGAAAGGAAGAAAGAAAAAACACTGGACTTTAGAAAAGCATACTTTAACAAGCTCAGAGATCCAGTAAGGTGGACCCCATGGGAGACAAATCTAAGTGAGTCCAGGAAACCTGATTGAACCTTAAAGGGAGAAAATCAGGTACACAAAAGCAGACTATCCAGATATGAAGGAAAGATAGGTGGTACAGCAAGAGCCCAACCTAGCTAAGACATTAACTCTTTCAATGATTTGAAGCTTTAAAAGAAATCTGACAAAATGTGGAAACTTGGCCATAGTACTATAGATGAAAAGAAGTGTATAGACTGTACAGTATAGTACAGGCATATAGGGACAAAGTTAGAAAGGCCAAGGTGCAATCTGAGATACAGCAAGCAAGGAACATAAAAAGCAACAAAAATCATTCCATATCTATGGAAGTAAGAAGTAAGAAGACAACCCTGGAGAATGTAGATCCCTTACTTGCTGTGTAGATGAACAACAATGTGGAGAAGGCTTAAGTGTTTAATGCCTTTTTTACTTCAGTCTTCACTGAAAAAATTAAGCATCAGGAGACAGGTGTAGACAACCTCACACTGAGAAAGAACATGTTAGAGATAACTGGATGTTTTCAAGAGTGGTGTAACTTGGGTGGGGTGACTGGAGCACCTGCCCAGGTGCCAACTTGGGGGATGTGTAATAATGATTGCCACTGTAGTTATATAATCATGCGGGAGCACAGTGGCAGCTGTAAGTCTTAGCTGCTCCTGCGTGTGGCAGCTGTCCCAGGCACTTGATGTGTCATTATGCCTCTGGTTCTCAAATTATAAAGGCCTAAAGAAATTCATCCTACAGTATTCAAGGAATGGGTTGAACTAATTGCAGACCCATTGATTATTATGTTTGAGAACCCTGGAGACCAGATGAGGTCCCAGATGACTGGAAAAAGACAGATATAGTTCCTGTCTTTTAAAAAAGGGAACAAGGAGGACCCAGGTTATTACAGACCAGACTTTCTAACTTCCACATCCAGAAAAGGCTCATCTTCAAAAAAAATAAATTTTACAAACCTAGAAGATAACAAGGTGATAAGGAATAGCCAACATGGATTTGTCAAGAGCAAATCAGGCTTAGCCAGCTGATTTTCTTCTTTGACAATGTGATAGGCTTTGTGGAAGGGGGAACACAGTGATTCCCTGCTACTGGAAGTTTTTAAGAGCTGCTTTATTTGTCTGGAATGATTTAGACCAGGATAATCCTGCCTTGAGCAGGAAGATGAAGCAGAGGGAACTCAGAAAGATCCTTCCAGCCTTACTTTTTAAATGCGTATCAAACCCCTCCTCCCCCAGATAAAAAAATCATTAGTTGTAATGAATGAAACTGCTTCATATTTCTGAGGTGCCGTCACATGCTAGTTAATACACGGGAGATGAAGAACAGGAAGAAGCAAGGATGAAAAAATCTGAAACAATAAGTTGTTCTGTGCTTAGCACACAACAATGCCAGAGAGACATTTAAAAGAACATGGGGAAAAGTGAATTTATTTTTATGCTGCCCCTCTTTCTAATTTTTTCATTTAATTGATTTGAGTGACAGTAGTAGACCACTAATGAGCTACAGATGTCCAACTCCATAAGCTGCAGTTAGGAAAACATGGCTTATTTATCAGCTCTTTACAAGAAAAAACAAGCTCTTTCTGTGCTCTGTTTGTTTCTGCCTAATGTCTACTAACTTTGCAAAAATCTTTAGCTCCATCTTCAGAGCAGCAGTGTGTGTGCAGCTTCTCTTGCCAGAGAGGCAGGGATCTGTTCAGCATAGTGCAGAACACCAAACAGAAGCTCTGGAAAGGTGCTCTTAAACCAAGCTTTAGTATTAAGTCTGCACTGAACAATATGGTGCTTCCATAGCAATTTGTTGGTGTTATCTTCACAGAGGATCAGAAGCATAGTTCAAAAGCTGGAAGAATTAAACCTGAACACTATACACAAAATGTCAAAAAAAACCCACCCATAGCATAACCCCAAAACTGGTGCCTAACTAGGTCTGCACATAATTTTAAGTAATTAAGAACTGTGTTCATCAAAATAAAATTTCACACATGCTTATGTACTTCCCAGAACAGATGCTTGTATTTAGAGCAATAAGGCACTGTACATGGCACAGTACAGAAAAAGTACAGTTGCAAACTGTGATGTTTAACACACTAAATCACTGGGTGCTGGGCTGAGATGCTTAGAACTCCTGATGGGAGTTGACACTGAGCTGTTAATACCAGAGGCTGAGTGCTTAGGAGCCTACTGTGTCTGGAAATGGGAAAGCCAATGTTTGGCAGAGTTAATGGGTCTGTTGTCAGCTGTGTGAGACAGCTGAGTTATAGAGTCGTAAGGCAAAGCATGGCAAAAAAGTATAGGATAAACTAATTCTCAATTGAGGCTATGGCTGCCTTGAGTATCAGTAGTTATGAAACATTTCACACCACATGACTACATCTCAAATTTATTTTGGGTGATGCCAGCTAGTTTCCTTTCAGCAAACACAGCTTCTCGCCAGATGCAGGTGCATATGGACCAAGACTTTGATAATACCATCTTCCTGGCTCAATGTGATATTATTGGCATGTGGCCTCTTTTTTACCTTTTATTCCCCACTTTTTATTACCCAGTATTTTCAAACTACATCAACTTTAAACGGAAAGTCTCACAGCCCTTTGTGGGGATTGTGATTTAGGTTTGACCTAACATCCTGGGGATTGGAGTGCATACCTATGTTCTCAGGGGCTTGATCCAGAGACTCCACTAGAGTTTAATATTTTGGGGTTCAGACCCTAAGAGAATAGCTTATCTTATTCTTCTCCCAGATTCAATGTAGTCCTTTATGCTGTAATTAAAGAACCTTGGAGCCTTTCTTTTTCCAGTCACTGACATTTAAAACCAAGAAAGTTAATGTTTACATTGTTTTTCAATAAAGGGTAATTAAAGCAACTTACAGTTTTAATGATCGCTAGGAGAATAGTGCTTAAGACAATTCAAATTAGGCTGGACACACTATATTCAAGACAAGTATCCTGAAGCAACCCTAAATTATTGCCAGTTGTCCTCCTATCTGAACACTTAATTCTCTCAGACTTTTGAAGATGTTGGATGCCTCAAGCATGCTTGTGATCTCCACATCTCTCCCTCAGAGAGGCTGTAAAAATAACAGTTACAACAATGATGAACCTGTTCTTGTTCCCATTGTTCTTAATAGGAGTTCTTTCCCTTGACTTCAGTGGAAATGGGATTGGATCTAGCATAATGACAAACTTAAGGATAAAAGGAACTTGGTATATGTTCTTCACTGTCTCCCGAGAAACATCGGGCATGTCTACACATTCATTAATGCACTTTAGGTAACACACATTAAATTTAGTATCTTCATTGTGACATACTAAAAAAAGGTACATTAGCTTATTTTAATGTGCATTAGCTAAAAAACACATTTTTTATGATGCTTTAATGTGCATTAAGATAGGCTATTGCACATTAAAGTGCACATGTAGACATGCCCACCATGCTCATTTGAAGTACGCAGAAGACAGTAAAAGTACAGAGTAAACAAGAACAAATATTATGTTCTAAGGAACCTGAACATTTTATTGCTAGTTGCACTTCTTACACATTTACAACGTTTTCATTGTTTACTTTGCATGGCACTATTTCTGTTTTGAGTTGCTTAAGCAAACATGAAAGGACAGTATTCACTAGATGCTATGTATGAAATATCAAATGCTGGCAAACTGCTGTTTTCACAGGTCCTTGAACAAGAAAATATTTCAATCTTCAGATTGCAGTAAGAAATGGCTTAGCAGAAATTACAGAATGCAGGGGATACAGTAGAAGAACTGCAAAAGAGAACAGCTGGAATTTCATAGACATTAGGGCGGGCAAGGACCTCATATGATCATCAGATTCAGCCCCCTGCCCAAGAGGTAGGAAGTCAGCTAGGGTCAAAGGATCCTGGCAAGATAAGCATACAAATGTTTCTTAAAACTGTCCAGAGTAGGTGCTTGCACCACCTCTGGAGGGATTCTGTTCCTGGGGGCTCGGACAGTAAAGAAGTTTTTCCTTATGTCCAGCCTAAGACAGTCTTGCAGGAGTTTCTGACCATTGGAACTTGTCATCCCTTGGGGTGTTCTGGTGAACAGGAGTTCCCCCAGATCCTGATGCACTGCACATCTCTTATGTACTTATAGGCTGCCACCAAGTCATCCCTGAGCCTATGCTTCTCCAGGCTAAAGAGTCCCATAGCTCACAGCCTCTCATAAGACCTGTTCTCTTGCCCTCTGATCATGCACGTGGCGCTCCTCTGGACTCTTTCAAGCTTCTCCACATCCTTCCTGAATTGTGGAGCCCAGAACTGGATGCAGTACTGCAGCTGCAGCTTCACCAAGGCCGAGTGCAGCAGAAGGATGACTTCCTGGGTCTTGCCTGAGATGCATCGGTAGATGCAAGCCACAGTTTTGTTGGCTTTGCCAGTTGTGGTATCACATTGGTAGATCATATTCATCTTGTGGTTAGTCGTGACCCCCAAGTCTCTTTCAGTCATGGTGATAGTGTGTGGCATTGCCAAGCCTATAAGTGTGATGCGGGTTTCACCCCCGGTTTTCATCCGTCCACCTTGCAAGCCTATTGAAGCCAGCCTGGATCACCAACCTATCCTCAAGTGTGGATACTCTTCCCCAGAGTTTGCTGTCATCAGAGAAATTAGCCAGTCCACTTCTAACACCAACGTGCAGATCATTTATGAAGACATTAAAGAGTAAGGGTCCGAGAATGGAGATTTGGAAGATTCCACTAGACATTGAGGGCCATGTTGATTCGGTTCCATCAACTACCACTCTGTGGGTCTGACCTCAGTGCTATTTCCCCAGCCATCAGACTGTGGAGTAGTCAAACTGCAGTTGCCCAATTTTTCCATGAGGACATAATGGGACACCAAGTCAAAGGCTTTTTTAAAGTTCAAATATACGATATCAACCTCTTCCCTTTTGTCTAGGTGATACATCACCTGGTCATAGAAGGAAATGAGATTAGTCAGGAAAGACCTACTCACAACAAACCCATGCTGACTATCCCTCAGAATGTTGCCTTCCGTTAGCCTGTCAAGAATGGTTTCTTTGATAATTTTTCCAGGATCTTCCCAGGGATTGAGGTCAAACTGACTGGCCTGTAGTTTCCCAGGTCTTCCTTCCTCCCTTTCTTGAAGACAGGTACCACAATTTCCCTCTACCAATCTTCAGGTACTTTGCCCAAGCACCATGAATTCTCAAATATTCTTGCCAGTGGCTGTGCTATAATGTCTGCCAGTTCCTTTAACACTCTTGGGTGCAATTTAGACCAGCTGATTTGTGGGGGTCCAGCCTCTCCAGATGCTCTCTCACAAGATCCATGCCAATGGTGGGCATATATTCATCCTTACCCTGGTCATTCTGCATCATGTTAGGCAGGGTGGTCTCTTTGGATTTGTGAGAAACCAATGTAAAGTAATCATTAAGCAGATTGGCTTTTTCCTGAGTGCCAGTAGTCAGCTGCCCCAACTGCTTTAGCAGGGGTCCAATGTTGCCCTTGTTTTTCTTTTGACTCCTCACATATCTGAAGGACTTTTTATTGTCCTTGATTTGTGTAGCCAGTTGGAGTTCAGTTGCATCCTTGGCTTTCCTAGTTCACTCCCTGCAGGTGCAGCCCCATGCAGAATACTCCTCCTTAGTGGTGTTTCCTGTTTTCCATCCTTTATAAGCCTCTGTTTTTAAACATAGGAGGTCCATGAGTTCCCTGTTGAGCCAAGGGGGTTGTTGAGCCCTTTTAACACCTTTCCTATTGGTTGGGATGGACTCCCTTTGCATTTCTAGAATTGCTTCCTTAAGGAGCAACCACTCATCATGAACTCCTCTCCCTGTGAAATCATGGACTCTCAGGGCCTCAAGAACAAGCCTCGTGAGCTTATGAAAATTAGCTTTCCTAATGTCAAGGACTACTGCACTGCTGGCTAACTATTGGCAGTAGCTTGAGCCATCAGCAACATGGGGGGGGCACTAAAATTGGCCACCACCACCACCTGCATCACCACTCACCACCACTCCCCACCCCGCCTACCACCAACACCACTGCAGCCGCCCCAGGCTCAGCCCACCCTCACCACTGACATCACTGCAGCCGCCTGAGAGCAGTCCCCCACTGCTGATGCCACCACCTGCAGGCTGTTGTCATCCCCCCCAGCCTCAGGAGGCATGCGTTGTTCATGGCTCAAGCAGTCCTGATTCTTCTGTCTCTGGGTACTGGATTGTTCCTGAGCCTGGTATGTGAGTACATTGGTCCAATGGCTAGATGTAAATGTACTCCACCCAGAAGTGTAAATAGCATACCTAGTCATGGAGGCTCTGGGCTAAGAATACCCTTCAGGAAAAACCTTACTGGTATTTTATTGCAGAAAACTGCATCATACCCACCCCTAGTAATGCACAGCTGTATAAAGTCATCTATGAGAAATGGTGATATGAAGCTGGACTTTTTTTTTGTCTTCCTCAACCCTGCAATCAATCAATCTGGGCAATCCTTGCCTAGCAAGTTATCCACAAGTAGTCTGAGCATTTGCTCTCTTACTAAGTCAGCAATCCAAAAAATAAAGGTACAGGCTTCAAACAGCAATGAGTACTACAAACTGGCCTAAACATTACTTTTTATTGTACTATAATTATTGCTGGGGAAGAAAAAAAGGATTTGAAAAGACTGAATACCCCAAACTAAACAAATTTTTGAATATTTATGTTACAAGAAAGGGGCATAAAGATTTTTTAAACCACAATTACCTGGGCCTATTCCTAAAGTTATGTCATGCTAACTTTTTAAACACAGCTTTTCACTTTGAATTCAGAAAATGTTTTCTCCAATACCTCAGTCATTGGTAGCATCTTCTTTTTGCCTTTATTTTCTTCAAACTGAAAGTGTCTGAGTATTCTCAGATCCTCAGCTTAAGTTTTAATTCACCTCAAATCTTTCTGGTAATGAGTGTGAGCATTCAATATGATTTTGTCACAGTAATAACTAGATATAGAAATCAGGTCAAGTAACTTGATGACTAATGGGTATTAATATATGTGCTTATAGAAATAATGCTGTAGTCAGTGGTTCCCAAACCCTGACAGACTGCGCGCCACCAATTTAAAACGATACAATCTTAAGCACCACCAGCAAATTTTTCAGTTCAACCTTAAGTACCACCAGCAAATTTTTATTATATAAAGTAATAATAATAAACCTCTTAATATGTACCACTGACAGGTTGTCTGTGTACCACTGGTGGTAGCCATACCACAAATAGGGAACCATTGCACAGCTAGATATAGCTCATGCGTATTTGTTTCTGTGCATTAAAAGTACTATGTCAATACTGTTCCAAATGCTAAGAATTGAATATCATACCAAGACTTAAGATTCATTTTGTTGTAACAAGGCAGAAAAAGAGCAGAATTCACCTGATTCAGGCAGGTTACTGATGATACATATATCCCAAATGTGCAAACCCTGCTGACCTCAGTGTCACAAGTTCAATTAGGACTTCCAGCCAGTCCATTTTGCAATTATCAGAAGCATTACTGAATGCTTGAGTGCCCCAGCTAATGGTGACACATGCAACCATGTCAGTGGCTGCACTGGATTGTCAGAACTCAGGTGCCTTTCTTGGCTCTGCCACTGACCTTGACAACATTGTGACCTTGAATGAGTGACTTCTGTTTTTTGCCTTTGCTTCCTTTTTCACCTTTTGTCTGTCTTGTTAATTTAGATTGGAAGCTTTCTAGGGTGGAGACTCTCTGACCCCACATTTGTGCAGTGCACAGCCCAACCTGTCCCTAATCTGTGCTGGAGCCTCTAAGACATATTAAATAAATGGCTTCCAGTTAGGAATAAAAGCTACATAGTTACTGTGGACTAAGAAGGTATTTGTATTGGCAAGCTGTGGAGCAACAAATACCTGCCTATTATTTGCATGAGGTTGTAATATTATGTTCAAAAACTGAAGCTGCCTCTGGAAGCCACTGTCAAAATGTAAAATGTATTAATTATGCCAAATTTCAGAACTCCACAATGCAGATATAATAGTAATCTCCCTCATGCAGTGTGAATTCAGTGTTGAAAAATGTTTTTTGCTAGGTCTCAACAGCTTGGGCCGGTCTTCTTTCAGCCTCTGTTATCATGCAATTATAGGTTTCTTCCCAGAGAAGAAACACATTTGTTGAGATGTGATTAGATAAAAAAAAGTAATTAAAAATAATCTATGGTGGCCATGTGATGTCACTGGGGAAGATGGTTGCCTAAAGCCAGATATCCAAGGGAACTCTGATATAACCCAAAAGTATTGTCTATCCCTCAACCCTTTTGGGGCCCAGAAACATTATCTCCCAGATGTTAAAGGGCAGCTCCACAGAAGGAAACTGATATGAGAAGCTTTTCCAAAGGAACTCACAAGAAGAAACTATACATTTTAAGGATGGGGGAAGGGGCAAGGACACATTAGCAGGGACTGCTTGGGGATACAGAAAGGAGGGAGGAAGAGGCTGGGAAAGCACAAAGCATTGGTAATATTTTTTGGTTAAAGGTAAAGGTGTTGTTTGTCTTTGTGGAAGGTAGAGGGAAGAATTCCTCAGAGAAGAAAAAAATTAATTTTAGGGAACTGAAACACAGCTACAAAGAGATGGTAATAACTAATCAAGTAAAACTACAAATACACAGAAACTAATTCAACAGGTGGCAGCTTATTATTATTGTGATGTTTAATAAACTCAATTTGTATACTATAAATGTGTAAAGTCTTGCAAAATGTCTAAAATGTTCTTGCAAAATGTTAACAATAATATTAAATGGAAGAAGGTGCCTCAAGGAATCAAAGATGAAGCCCCAGATTTTTGTTTCATCCAGGAAATCCACCTTAAAGAGGAACATAGAAAATGCATAAAAGGGCAAGTGCCATCACCTCCACATACACACATGCATCTCTAAGTAAATAGAATAAAAGGGTTACAGTCATAGCACAACATATACTTTTACAGCTAAAGAGAGAATATGCATATAAGGAATGCAGATTAGATATAGATATAAATATAGATATTATAGATATATATCTAATCTGCTTTTCTTGTATATATATTCTCTTTCTATATCTATATCTATATATATATAGGTAGATATAGATACCTATAGATATCTATATCTATCTATATATATATATGACATATGTTAGCTTTAGGGACCATCTATGTACCTAATCAGCACTGGACATCTTTCTTTAGATAGCCATCTCAAACTCTAGAAATATTTAAAGGAGGTGAAGTTGTGGTGGGAGGAGACTGTAACTGTGTTATGCACCCACAAGTAGATAGGTCTAATGGAAATATAACAAAGGATAGAAAATACAGCACATCACTAAGATTGTTAGTAGAGAGTCATGTACTTTGTGGTTCCTGAAGATGTTCAAATCCAAAAGAACAATAGATATGAATCTGCTTTCCAAATCATTAAATTTAACAATGCGATCTCAGCAAAACAAGGTGGAATTGTCTGGTCAGACTGCGAACCAGTGTGGTTATTTATTGAGAGAAAACTGAAAAAATGAAAACTTGGTGATTGAATATCTCACTTCTGTATGACCAGAAAAGACCAGAAAAGAATCAAAGCTAGTCAAGAGGAAATTAACTTCTATTTCACTGATGATATAAATCAAATTTAGGAGAATATTTTATGGGATGCTTTCAAGACAGTCATCAGAGGCAATCTAAAGAGTTTCATCTAAGAAGAATTAATTAAAATACCTCATCTTGTGTATTAAGCCCTCATGGGTTTAAAATTGGCTTCAAGACACCTTTGGAAGTAGCTTTTGGGCCTAGCTGCAAGACACTTTGGTAAGATTTAGATAAAGCACCCCAGCAGACATTTTTAAACCCTCAGGGGCTTATACACACGATGATGAGGCCATGCTGGAGCATTCTAATTAGTTGAGTCTGCTCTCACAGCTGAGTCTGCTCTCTAATGAAAACATGAACCAGCATGTGTATAGGTGCCCATAGGTTCCCTCCAGAATTTTACTCATTTTTTTGGAGTGGAATTAGTGCATCTATTATCAGAAGTTTTTAATAAGTTTTTAATAAGAAACTGAAAGAGGCAAATATTCCTGATACCTATAGAAAAACTAATCCCCAAAACAAGTAAGAATCTATATGTTTGTGTGCCATATACAACTATGTCTTTATTAAACCAAGATGCAAAAGATTCTTGCCACTTTTTTTTTACCTACCTCTTGTATAGCAGATACAATGATTGTCCAAGGTCATACAGCTGGTAAGTGGAAAATCCAGGAGCAGAAACTTGGTCTATTGAGTCAAAGTAGGGAAACCTATCCAGTAGGTCAAAATGCCTTGCATTTAACAAAACAAATATATATACATGGAGTAAGATAATGCTGAATCTCTCTCTGAAATGTTGCCCAAAGTAAAGAAGCAGAAATGGGGGTGTCATTAATTTTCCACATATTCCATGAAATTTATCCCATCCAGCAGTCATTGTATCCTTCCAGACTTCGTATCCTTGAGCAGATCTGTAAGCAGTCCATGCATAACTTAGGTGTCCCCATAAAAGAGTGAGGAGACCTTGTGCAAGCTTCTTACTAAGGTCATAAACCGCAGCTAAATAAGTTTTCCAATAAATACTCTGATCAATTACCATGTTACAGTAATTTATGCAATTTGGATACAACATTCCTTTACACCACATTAACAGTGTGTCTGTGTGTGTATGTGTGCGAGTGTGTGTGAAAAATAGAAAGCGTATGTAAAAAAATGGTAATATAAGATCTTACAAGACTTTTTATAGCCAATTCCCAAAATTCAGGAAACAGGACTCACAGAAAGTACATAATCACTCATTACATTGCTGGCTATTATTTAGAAATTTTACAAACCTTAGCCTGCTCACAAATGCTGAATTCCCCTTGTCATTTCTTCTTGTTCTTGTGTTGTATGATGCATAATTCTATTAGCCTGCAGCTTAGAGCTCATTTAGCTATCATCATTCTTTTTATGCTTAATAATGTTTACTGAGGTTTTAACAGTGTTCTTCTATGCAACAAAAACCTGCCTAGTAACTGTAGCTAACGGATGAAGAACACAGACATTTCTCTACAAAATAATTGCCTTACTAATCTTGAGACACACTGTTCACATTTTAAAATGTGTGGCAAGATGCAAGAAATGATTAACAATAACAGAAAACACCCAGTAAGCAAGCTTCATGCCTTCTTACATGCCCAAGTAAAGAAGTACTGTAATATGGGAAATGAGCAGAGTATTTACTGGAGAATATTTAACTGAGGCTTATGACCTCAGTATGAAGATTGCATAAGTCATTTAAGCATCCAGTTAGATCTTTGTTCTCCTCTAGTAAACTGTACAAAACCACTAGCATTGCTTTTCATCATTCTTGCCTACAAAATGGTGATTGTTATCATTGGTATCAAAACCATCACTCCCTCAAGGATGCCTGCATTTCCTGTTATCTCCACTAACATACAGTGTTCTTGTCCCAAGCTTAGCATGGATAGAATTCTGATTTTGTCTACCAAGCAGACCTTTTTGCATGATGCAAATTTTCCTCCCCACAGGGGCCGAGGAGAAGCCCAGAAGCTTTAAAAACAAAGGAGAGCTTTTAGCTAAATGTTTAGTATTTTACCAGAGGTGCCTGAGCAAGGTTCTTAGAAGAGTGGCAAGCTGCTGCCACCTGCTGGTCAGTCATCAAGAGGCTTCAGAAAACCAAATTCATGACAGTTGGTAGAAAGTACAAAACATTTAGCTCCATGTGAGGCTGGGGGGAGATGTTATCAAACTATCACAGTTTAAGAAGGCATGCTTGATGTCACTTGCTCTAGTGAGTCAGATGCTAGGAGTCCACAGTTCTGATTTCTGTTTTCAGTTCTGACAATAACTTAGTATGTGACCTGGAATGAGTCAATTAACATCCTATAGTGTTATTCAGCCATCTGAAATATGGGAATAAAGCCTTTATCTCTATTTCACAGTAGTGTCAGGAGGTTAAATTAATCCACAGAAAAGCCCTTGGCATGCCTATGAAAATGGTGCTATAGCAGCTCAGGGTCTATCGATATAGCTGCATAGGGAGCAAGGCTTTTATCTTTTTTCCTCTCAGATGGGCATTTTCATTCACCCTCACTGCAGTAAAGGTTCCAAATTCGATTAGTAGAGAGCCAATGGTTATTATCCATGGTAGAGTGGCAACAGGACAGTCACTGTGCCAACCTGCCAATGAACAACAGATTGGCTTGGGACAGTTGGGGGAGCACACTGTAAGGCACCTTAATGCTGTTTTTAAAAGCACTTGCTGGGTGCAAGGAGATCCTACAACAAAATCCATTTCTGCTGTGTTGAGCCTGCTTCTTCTCTAGCATCTCTAAGGGCAACAAGTCAGGAAAGAAGCAACCACAAGTGGGGAATCGTCCTGGAAGTGAACAGAAGGATCCAGCTACCAATGCACTAATGATATGGTGTATCTAAAGCCTCAGACTCTAAGCTATCCGTGGTTATTATATTTCAATTATAACATCTAGATCACTTTAGCACTTTCCACTAATTGAAGTGAGGCTTCGATTCATGAAGCACTGCAGTATATTAGACACAACTTAGCATTATGTGATTCTTTTTTACATGCTAGACAGCATTTGATTCTGGTACCCTAAAGTGTTTCTCAAGGTAGTATGCTTACTAGTCTGCCAGGGAAATTCTGTTTTTTACATCCTATAAATGATGTAGCAATGTTATCTATCCTGTTTCCTCTGCCTTGGAAGAAGAGAAGAGTAGATTGAATGAAACAGAATTGCCAATAGATAACTGTCCTGCTATAAAGCTCTGTTCCTGTGATTAGTGATTTGCTCTTTCAACCAGGAGAAAAAATAAGCACAGCCCTGACCATTATGACCCCTCAGTGAAGGAAGTACGGAGAACCTGGTGATTCTAGCAGTACATGCAGACATTACATTTAGATGGACCTAATTAGGGTTAGATCGATCTAAGTGCCCATCTATGCAGATGTCCAGGGAGCTTAAATCAGGTCAAATATGACAGGCCCAATCTAAGTTAGTTCGCTTGAGTAGGTGAACTAACTTAGATTCGGGACAGGTTAGTCCAATCTATTGAATGTCTGTGCATGTTCAGATCACAGCCCCCATGCTGGAAAATCCCAACCACTTGCCCCAAGCATGGGGCTGCACTCTTCCTACCCTCTCAGTTCTGACCAAGATATTTTTAGCACCCTGGCTCTCCCATCCCCAGATGGACAACCCCCAGGTGGACAACACTCCTTCCAGACCTGCCAGCCTCCCACTAGCTGCTTCCATCTGCCACTCCCCATAGCCCAACTTATTCCAAGTTCCAAGCATGGCTTCCAGCACCAGTGAAAGTTTACACGTTACTTTAAAAGGCTGGATTACCCAGATCATGACTGACAAGATGATGCCTAGTATCCTAAATTACAAATAGTCTACCTCAGAAAGGGACAGAGTGCAAAAAAAATATGAGGATGTATAGCTTATAACCTGGCAAAGGCAAAAAAAATTAAATGTGAAAAAAAAATACTAGTCTTCAATGTGAAAAATGATGTGGCACAAACTTATTCGGCATAATGTTTGCTCTAATCTCCCATTTCACAACAGTTCTGATGTCAATAGCACTGGGATGTTCCCAAGTAGATATTTCAAGTGCCAGCTTCAGGGAAAGGAGTGTGGTATGACTGTCTATGAGCCTACTTAACTGCAAATAGATTTAGAAAAAATAAAGAAGATTTGTAACCATTTTCCAAACAGTTCGCTAAATGTATCACTATGGAGATTGCAAACCTACAGTCAACCAATTAAATGAGGTGTATTTCCATTATTTAGGTCAAAAGACTAAGAAAATATTTCCTGCTGCTTTAGTTATTATGACCACTACATTTTCCTCTATGCATCATCCCCTATGAAGGAAATTAATGCAGGACCAGATCTTGCTTTTGGCTTTGACCTATTGGAAAAGTTCGATTTGACTTTCCTTGGTCAAAAATATAGGAAAGGAAGAAATTTGCAAACAAATTTACGTGTCTTTTTTTTCCCCACCTGTCTTTCATTCAGCTTTCAATGTAAGGCCCCTGACACTTTACATTGAAGATGTGATAAACTGGTAAATTATGTCTTAAGTGTTCAGGAGCTTTTTATATCACAGCCCAAACTGGAGGAGGCATGGAGGTATCTTACCATAGAGTCATAAGGGTAAAATGGACCATGAGGGTCATCTAATCCAATGCCTTGCATGGGTGGAAGATGCACCATTCCTAACCCATCCTACTTACTTAATAGGGTCTTCTAGGAGAAAGCATGGCTAATTTAAGTCGAATTCCTCTTGCAACTGAGGGAATACAAGTATCAGGCTTTGCCCATATACTGAAGAATATAGCTTTTGCCTCTACGCATACCCATGGCCCACCTCATTCTGGATAGCACCTGTAGGAGTCTGCAGAAAGCCACAGTTGTTTTCAGGAACCAAATTTGGCCCTTCTCTCACAAATCCTGGGTCTCTAGCTTCTTGTCCAGGAACACTGTAACTGCTGTATTGTTTATATGAGACCTAAAAGGATTTTGTGCTCTTTTGTCTATCCATAAAATAACAACAGTTAGAACCTCCCCTTTCATTTAGTCAGCAGCTGGGTTGTGAGGAATTTATCACTGTTCATTTATAAGGGGTTTCTACTGTAGATTTTTAAAATGAGATAAGTCTAGTTGATTTTTAATTATGTTTGTATGCAACTAAGAGAAGATTATTTTCAGCTTGGACCACAAGAGGGAAGGGAAGGAGACAGCATGGTCCAGTGAATTTCACATCCAACTGACAGTCAACTGGGCTTTAATACCTTGGTGAGTCACTTCACCTCTCAGTGCCTTAGTTTCCCAGTTTGTAAAATGTGCATAGAGATTTGCAGTTTCATTTGGTATTTACATTCTCACCTAAACTCTTGAAATCCTGGAAATTGATGCTGGAAATTGGGGGGTGGGGAATCTTATTCTTTGTGGGTATTTATACATGTGCTCTGAGAGGGGGGGGGCACTTTAATTAGAGTGGCTCCAAGAGACCCTCTAATTAAAGCACCCAGAGCTTCACATGTATCAGCATCCCCACGCTGAAAAATGGCGGTGGGGGAACTTTATCTAAAGCTGGGGGGAGGAGCTTTAGTTAAAGCGCCCCTGCTGCCATTTTTCAGTGCAGGGACACTGATACACATGACACTGGAGGCTGCTGGAGCACGGTAATTATAACGCTTCAACAGACTTGGTTAATTGAGTCTGCTCCAATACAGCGTGTCAGAATAGCCTCAATGTGCTTGTATAGGTGCCATGTGATTCCCAGGGCAAAAATTTTGGAAACTGCATGATCACATGACCTAGCTAGATCCTCTTTCTAACTAATACAAAAGTTTTGGCTTTATTTATTGCTAACAGCCATGTGGCATTTGAGAACGGCTCAAGCCCTTAACATGTCTCTTCAGACAGGATCAGAAGAGCTATTACAGCCCATATCCATGTATAACTTTAGTGTCTGTCTTCAGGAGTGGGGAAGAAAAAGTCCCATCACAGAAGAAAATGCATGGATCTGTATGGAAAGAAGGATCCAGGACTTTTAGTTTCTCACACTGTCTTGATTTTAAGCTAAAGCCCTAAGACTTTAGAATTGTAATGCCATTCCTAAACATCTAAACCAGATTTTTGTTTTCTTATGCTCTAGGTCAGGGGTGCTCAACCTCAATCCCACAAGCCAAATGTGGCCCTTCCCTGCTGCCCAAATCCCAAGCCCCATGGTGGTTGAAGCCAAGCCATGCCCCTGCCACTGAACAGCCAGATCAAAACTGGACTATATCCTTTTCCCTCCACATGGCCAGGGTGGAGCTAGACCATATCCCCCTTCCCCTGCACAGCTGTTTAGCAGCCAGCCCATGTCCCCTTCTCCCCCGCATAGGTCTGGGCCACTCCCCCTTCCCTCTGTGTAGCCAGGTTGGGGTTGAAGCCCCTTCCTCCATCCCCGCCACGGGGTAAGGTTGGGGCTAGGTCAAGCCTCCCTCCCCCACACACCTGGATCAGGCCAGGGTGCCCCCCCGGCCGGATTGAGTCCATTGGCTGGATATGGCCCACAGAGGGATTGGGTACTGCCCAGCTAGCCCTCTTGATGAAAAAGCTGAGCACCACTGCTCTAGACAACTAGAGATGTTGCCTTTTCTCTTTCTGTCTGGGGTGTACTTTATTCCTTTGGTGATTTTTTTCCTGCTTAAAAAGTTCCTCACAACTATTACTCTTTTAAAAATATTCAAATTCTTTTTTGAAAATTGAAAATCCTAGAGTAATCAGTAATGATTGGTCTAATGAAAGGAATTGCAGAATAACACAAGATATTCACAGCAGAGTAGGCTACCATGCAGAATGCAAGGTGGAGTTCACTGAACAAACACAGATGGACAAGTTAATTGGAAAAAATCTGACATCAACACCTTTTGTTAAGGTCACATCACAGACACTATGGCATGTAATTATCTGAATACATTAAGCTTGAAATTCAAGAACAACGTATGTGATGCCACAGGAAGAATTTAACAAAATACAATAAATTGGTTTGTATGACCTTTCCTAAACACTGCCACACACAAATGCAGACATTTCTTAGACTTTCAAGACAGTCTACCTAGCTTTATAGGCATACAGCAACTCTGCCTGATTGCACCAGATTTAAAAATAACCAAGGCAGTTAAAAGTGAGGGTTGTGGGTCAGGGAGGGGGAAGAGTGCGGAAGGAGTGCTCTCATTATTGACTGTGTAGCTGGCCAGTGACTGTCACCCTTCCCTGAGGTCCCTTCCAATCCCAGTGCTCTGGGGGAGGGATGGAAAAACTGTATAAAAGGCAGTGTTGTTTGAACTGCCCTGCTTTCTGCCTTGGTGTCAGCTGAGTGAGGGTGCACCTTAACACACACACACACACACACACACACACACACACAGTGTCACCCACCCATGTCATGATTTTTGCCTGTCAGCAGCTAGAGGTGCAGGGCCCCAGACTTCCCCTGCACCTATCTCCTTTACAGCTGGCATGCTTCGTGGCCTCAGCAGGGGCTAGCATGCCTGCAGTTTTCACCCTGCTGCACCTTAGCACACACACAGTGTCACCCATGTCACAAGCTTTGCTTGTCAGTAGCTTGAGGTGCAGTTTCCCCTGAACTCCTGAACCTATCTTCTTGAAACTTGGCAGACTTTGTTGCCTAAGCAGAGGCTAGCAAACCTGTAGTTTTGGCCCCGCTGTGGCTTAACACATACACGTGACATGAGTTTTTTGCTTTCAAGAATTTGAGGTGCAGCTTCCCTTAAACCCCTGCACTTATCTCCTTGAGACTTGGCAGGCTTCATGCCCAAAGAAGGGGCTACCAGTCCTGCAAGTGTCATCCAAATCAGGCCAGAAATGACAAAGTTATAGGCTGTTTTGAGCTTCCCTATTATAGCCTATGGGTGAAACGTCGAAACAGCGAAACTGTTTCGACAACAACAAAACGGAACAGCAGTTTTGAATCAAAATGAAATTTGAAATGAAACACTGTTCCATCAAAATGCAAGTCGAAATGAAACGGTGCCATTTTGCACAGCCCTACTGCACAGTAACAACTTTGCAGTCAGTGTCTCATGTAGAAATGGCTCTTGAGTATTATATAGCACCCTCTTACATCCAATAATTTGAGACTTTCAGTTCATTAACATGGTTTCTCTTTCCAAATATCCCAAGGCACTCTTGGCTACTGATAATAAGTTCTCACCCCTATTTCATCTTGAGGGATAAAATTTTCTCTGTAGACAAGAATAGCACACTTTGTCACAACTTTGGTGCAAAATTTCTGAATAAAATTGTATCTGAATAAAGTCGTCCCATAGAAGAGAACAAAGATTGGATCAGTTTAAGGCATCTCTTTATGGTCTCAGAAGTGTGCCTTTGAGCCTCTTACCCATAAAAATGGGTATCTGCTCATTCTTACAGCAGTCAAGAGCAGGTAGATGTGTTGTACACCATATCTCCCTTTCATGTGCTATTGGCTGTAGAAAATTGTGTGTCTTAACCATTATAGCCCAATGGGGCTTCAAGGTTTGGGTGGCCCTTTGACTGGCATATGATATAGCCAAACAACCAACCATAGGTCACTGTATTTACTCTTCACAACATGACTACAATGAAACCAATGCATAACCTTGTCTCAGTGAATTGAAATGAAAAAAAAAAAACATGAAAATGATCATCTATAATGTCTACTAGTCACTTCAAGGAGGCATTCACAGGAGAGGCATTGTGACCCAACCAATAAAATGGAGGTCTAGAAATGGAGGTCAGTTCCCACCCTGGTTACTTCCTGGTTATTTCTGTTCTTTGCGCCTCCATCTTCCCTATTTCAAAAACAGTTATAAAAATAATTGCAAAAGTTCTTACCTAGTATTTTTATCAGTAGATCTCAAAATACTTTGTAAAATATACCTATCCAATTCTCCAAAAGCACTATCAGAGCTAGCATTGGAAACAATTGTTAATATAAGAACAACATACTTAAAATTCTGTCTCAAACAGAAGATCACTTTTTGTCCTTACCTTAATGCCTAAGCCAATATAATTTATTTTCTACCAATAATGTACTAGTAAATACAGTGCATAGGAAGCAAAGAAAACCAAACAGCTGGCATGAGTATTCTTGATCTTTAATAGAAAAATAACATCCCCAAAGCTAAGAGAAATAAAGCCGGTGGCTCTGAGACAGCAAACTCGTATGTCAGCTCTTTGGGGTTTACGAAAGTTTTGTCTGTACAGTGCCTAGCACAGCAATTGACAGCTAGAGCTCCTAGGCATTAGGGACAATATAAATAGTAATGTACCTGCTCCAGAGTACAGTAAAGTCCATTGACTTCAGTGTTTTTCTGAATAGGTCCATATGGGAACAAATTAGCAAAATATCACAAGTCCTCTGGTGTATGTGGCAACTACATCTTGCCTGTGAGATTTTCCCCTTCAGGTATCTCATTACTGTAATCTTAAAGAGAAATGGGCAGCTTGCCTCCCCACTAGTAGGTTTACACTTCATCTACTTAAAATGGAAAAAAGACGGAAAAATGTGTCAATACCATATGACATGCATTCAGCAACAGTTTGATATTTTTCGGTCCACACAGAGGAATACAAAGCTATTAAAAGTTCTTAAACATTTACAGTTCCTTGACTTTGGAAAGCATCCATAATGGGCATGAGTAATGTAGAAGTATTTTAAATTATTAGAATGCTTAAAATATTAAAGATATTCGTTTTCCTTTCTCTAATCATAGCTAAGGTATGAAGCACTTGGGTAATTTGAATCTATATACCACAAACCAAGCAAATCAAGTAAAGCAAGATATCAGGCAAAGGTACATAAGGACATATATAATAATATGTTTAAATCTATAAATACACATTTGGAAAGCCTCTGTATTGTAAGGGGAATGTAATGAGTTCCATTTGTATTTTTCTTCTCCTCTCAGTATAAAAAACAGTAACAGTCCAGAAAAGAAAATAAGGGTGTTTATTTCTCCAAGTTCAACCCCACAATTGTTTAACAAGTAGGGAATAGGTTTGCAATGTGTCAATGGGCTTGAATGTTGGATATGTGTGTTTCAAATGTAAAATCAGCTTTTGGTTCCCTATTTCATTCCCTACTGCTCTTCCTTACGGTCTCCCTAACCTAGGTTGCAGATCTGGTTTTAGGTGAGTGTATTCAAGGCTCACAAGCAGCATACTCTGCCCCCTCGGGTGATGATAAATACATGAGTTAGTGCATCATTTTCTCTATAGGAGGCATAGGCAATGCATGGGCGACTGCACAGAAGGCACGTGCCCCCCCTCCCCCCGAGAGCGCTGATGCCCCCCTGACAGCGAGCACTCCAGCAGGGGCAGCTGTCAGCTCCAGGGACAGCAGCTCAGAGCTGACCCTGGAGCCAGGGACACCTCCTCACCTTCCAACCAGAATTTAGGGCTAACCCCAAGCTCTGCATACCTGAGAGCTGCTCCCAGAGTCATTGGACAGCTCCTTCCCACCCCCCAGATCTTGGGGATAATCCCAAGCTGTGTACCTCAGAGCTGCCCCCAGAGCCAGGGACATCTCTTCCCCCAACCCCCTGAGCCTGACCTCTGTCCCCCTCCAGCCTAGGGCTTTCCCCAGAGCCCCTTGCCAGCCCAGGGATGGCACCCAAGGAAGCCTGCAGTTCACCTTGGCTGCTGCATGGGGGCAGAGCAGGGCAGAAGCAGCCCTGAACTAGGCATTAATTGCAAGTGTAGGTAATGTGCATTAATTGCACAAGTAGGCCCATCCAGCCTCTAGAGTTCAACCATAAGTGGAGAACTAAAAAGGTGCTTTCCCAAATACATCAGTAAGAGCTATACTGAGCTTGTCTTAGCTGAAGCTGCTGTCTGATGCTAGGAAAACATCCAAGTGTTAATAGGCCATAGACCACATTCTCATCAGATTGCTAGCATTATAAAGGGAGGCACTGTGGCCCTCTGAGTTTACAAACTGGCAAAACTGGTTAATAAAACTTTGTGTGCAGTTTGACATTGTGAAAGGATTTTCAATATGTTCCTGTACTGTAAACATTCTTGGCCTGCCTATTAATAGCTTATCTATTAAACTTATAAAATGAAACCTAGATTCTGAAGCTATTAAGATACCTGTTGTCTGAGTCGCTGTTGAAGACAGAGATTTCACAACAGCTTCTCAATACAGCACACTTTCTGTCTTCCCTTTCCCTTTCTGATGGCTTTTAATTCAATTGAACTAAAAATGACCTGTGATAACAGTCTTTATGGTCAGAGACCAACCTCCCCAGCTTCATGGCAGTTTTTGTGCCTTTTTTTGACTGCACTGCCTGACACAGAAACTCAAAGTTTTTGTTAAGGTTTCTCATTTTCTCCTTACCCCCCAGCTGTCTGTCCAAGAGACCCAGTTTTTTTAGTATTGTGTTCATGGCTGAAAGTGGACATTGAATAGCGTTCGGTCATGCTTATACATTTGAAAACAATGAGCCCCATCTAAGTGAAAAAAGGAAGGTCTTTAAGTTGCAGAGGTAGCTTTGCAGCTATTAAACCAAGTGTTAGGCTTTTTTCTGAACTTACTCATGCTTTTTTGTTTAGCTCTTGATACAATTCAAACTGGCTCAGTGACATTTTCTAATGTTACCAATAATGCATATGCTATAATAGAGCCCAAAATCATTTTTTATTCTTAACGTTATTTTTGCATGGAAATCCCAAGTTTCATTTATATGGCAGGGATTATGCACTGCAGGGTGTGCGCCTAATGGGATATAAAGTATGCAGTGCCTCAGGTTGAACTCCTGAACCTATCTTCTTGAAACTTGGCAGACTTTGTTGCCTAAGCAGAGGCTAGCAAACCTGTAGTTTTGGCCCCGCTGTGGCTTAACACATACACGTGACATGAGTTTTTTGCTTTCAAGAATTTGAGGTGCAGCTTCCCTTAAACCCCTGCACTTATCTCCTTGAGACTTGGCAGGCTTCATGCCCAAAGAAGGGGCTACCAGTCCTGCAAGTGTCATCCAAATCAGGCCAGAAATGACAAAGTTATAGGCTGTTTTGAGCTTCCCTATTATAGCCTATGGGTGAAACGTCGAAACAGCGAAACTGTTTCGACAACAACAAAACGGAACAGCAGTTTTGAATCAAAATGAAATTTGAAATGAAACACTGTTCCATCAAAATGCAAGTCGAAATGAAACGGTGCCATTTTGCACAGCCCTACTGCACAGTAACAACTTTGCAGTCAGTGTCTCATGTAGAAATGGCTCTTGAGTATTATATAGCACCCTCTTACATCCAATAATTTGAGACTTTCAGTTCATTAACATGGTTTCTCTTTCCAAATATCCCAAGGCACTCTTGGCTACTGATAATAAGTTCTCACCCCTATTTCATCTTGAGGGATAAAATTTTCTCTGTAGACAAGAATAGCACACTTTGTCACAACTTTGGTGCAAAATTTCTGAATAAAATTGTATCTGAATAAAGTCGTCCCATAGAAGAGAACAAAGATTGGATCAGTTTAAGGCATCTCTTTATGGTCTCAGAAGTGTGCCTTTGAGCCTCTTACCCATAAAAATGGGTATCTGCTCATTCTTACAGCAGTCAAGAGCAGGTAGATGTGTTGTACACCATATCTCCCTTTCATGTGCTATTGGCTGTAGAAAATTGTGTGTCTTAACCATTATAGCCCAATGGGGCTTCAAGGTTTGGGTGGCCCTTTGACTGGCATATGATATAGCCAAACAACCAACCATAGGTCACTGTATTTACTCTTCACAACATGACTACAATGAAACCAATGCATAACCTTGTCTCAGTGAATTGAAATGAAAAAAAAAAAACATGAAAATGATCATCTATAATGTCTACTAGTCACTTCAAGGAGGCATTCACAGGAGAGGCATTGTGACCCAACCAATAAAATGGAGGTCTAGAAATGGAGGTCAGTTCCCACCCTGGTTACTTCCTGGTTATTTCTGTTCTTTGCGCCTCCATCTTCCCTATTTCAAAAACAGTTATAAAAATAATTGCAAAAGTTCTTACCTAGTATTTTTATCAGTAGATCTCAAAATACTTTGTAAAATATACCTATCCAATTCTCCAAAAGCACTATCAGAGCTAGCATTGGAAACAATTGTTAATATAAGAACAACATACTTAAAATTCTGTCTCAAACAGAAGATCACTTTTTGTCCTTACCTTAATGCCTAAGCCAATATAATTTATTTTCTACCAATAATGTACTAGTAAATACAGTGCATAGGAAGCAAAGAAAACCAAACAGCTGGCATGAGTATTCTTGATCTTTAATAGAAAAATAACATCCCCAAAGCTAAGAGAAATAAAGCCGGTGGCTCTGAGACAGCAAACTCGTATGTCAGCTCTTTGGGGTTTACGAAAGTTTTGTCTGTACAGTGCCTAGCACAGCAATTGACAGCTAGAGCTCCTAGGCATTAGGGACAATATAAATAGTAATGTACCTGCTCCAGAGTACAGTAAAGTCCATTGACTTCAGTGTTTTTCTGAATAGGTCCATATGGGAACAAATTAGCAAAATATCACAAGTCCTCTGGTGTATGTGGCAACTACATCTTGCCTGTGAGATTTTCCCCTTCAGGTATCTCATTACTGTAATCTTAAAGAGAAATGGGCAGCTTGCCTCCCCACTAGTAGGTTTACACTTCATCTACTTAAAATGGAAAAAAGACGGAAAAATGTGTCAATACCATATGACATGCATTCAGCAACAGTTTGATATTTTTCGGTCCACACAGAGGAATACAAAGCTATTAAAAGTTCTTAAACATTTACAGTTCCTTGACTTTGGAAAGCATCCATAATGGGCATGAGTAATGTAGAAGTATTTTAAATTATTAGAATGCTTAAAATATTAAAGATATTCGTTTTCCTTTCTCTAATCATAGCTAAGGTATGAAGCACTTGGGTAATTTGAATCTATATACCACAAACCAAGCAAATCAAGTAAAGCAAGATATCAGGCAAAGGTACATAAGGACATATATAATAATATGTTTAAATCTATAAATACACATTTGGAAAGCCTCTGTATTGTAAGGGGAATGTAATGAGTTCCATTTGTATTTTTCTTCTCCTCTCAGTATAAAAAACAGTAACAGTCCAGAAAAGAAAATAAGGGTGTTTATTTCTCCAAGTTCAACCCCACAATTGTTTAACAAGTAGGGAATAGGTTTGCAATGTGTCAATGGGCTTGAATGTTGGATATGTGTGTTTCAAATGTAAAATCAGCTTTTGGTTCCCTATTTCATTCCCTACTGCTCTTCCTTACGGTCTCCCTAACCTAGGTTGCAGATCTGGTTTTAGGTGAGTGTATTCAAGGCTCACAAGCAGCATACTCTGCCCCCTCGGGTGATGATAAATACATGAGTTAGTGCATCATTTTCTCTATAGGAGGCATAGGCAATGCATGGGCGACTGCACAGAAGGCACGTGCCCCCCCTCCCCCCGAGAGCGCTGATGCCCCCCTGACAGCGAGCACTCCAGCAGGGGCAGCTGTCAGCTCCAGGGACAGCAGCTCAGAGCTGACCCTGGAGCCAGGGACACCTCCTCACCTTCCAACCAGAATTTAGGGCTAACCCCAAGCTCTGCATACCTGAGAGCTGCTCCCAGAGTCATTGGACAGCTCCTTCCCACCCCCCAGATCTTGGGGATAATCCCAAGCTGTGTACCTCAGAGCTGCCCCCAGAGCCAGGGACATCTCTTCCCCCAACCCCCTGAGCCTGACCTCTGTCCCCCTCCAGCCTAGGGCTTTCCCCAGAGCCCCTTGCCAGCCCAGGGATGGCACCCAAGGAAGCCTGCAGTTCACCTTGGCTGCTGCATGGGGGCAGAGCAGGGCAGAAGCAGCCCTGAACTAGGCATTAATTGCAAGTGTAGGTAATGTGCATTAATTGCACAAGTAGGCCCATCCAGCCTCTAGAGTTCAACCATAAGTGGAGAACTAAAAAGGTGCTTTCCCAAATACATCAGTAAGAGCTATACTGAGCTTGTCTTAGCTGAAGCTGCTGTCTGATGCTAGGAAAACATCCAAGTGTTAATAGGCCATAGACCACATTCTCATCAGATTGCTAGCATTATAAAGGGAGGCACTGTGGCCCTCTGAGTTTACAAACTGGCAAAACTGGTTAATAAAACTTTGTGTGCAGTTTGACATTGTGAAAGGATTTTCAATATGTTCCTGTACTGTAAACATTCTTGGCCTGCCTATTAATAGCTTATCTATTAAACTTATAAAATGAAACCTAGATTCTGAAGCTATTAAGATACCTGTTGTCTGAGTCGCTGTTGAAGACAGAGATTTCACAACAGCTTCTCAATACAGCACACTTTCTGTCTTCCCTTTCCCTTTCTGATGGCTTTTAATTCAATTGAACTAAAAATGACCTGTGATAACAGTCTTTATGGTCAGAGACCAACCTCCCCAGCTTCATGGCAGTTTTTGTGCCTTTTTTTGACTGCACTGCCTGACACAGAAACTCAAAGTTTTTGTTAAGGTTTCTCATTTTCTCCTTACCCCCCAGCTGTCTGTCCAAGAGACCCAGTTTTTTTAGTATTGTGTTCATGGCTGAAAGTGGACATTGAATAGCGTTCGGTCATGCTTATACATTTGAAAACAATGAGCCCCATCTAAGTGAAAAAAGGAAGGTCTTTAAGTTGCAGAGGTAGCTTTGCAGCTATTAAACCAAGTGTTAGGCTTTTTTCTGAACTTACTCATGCTTTTTTGTTTAGCTCTTGATACAATTCAAACTGGCTCAGTGACATTTTCTAATGTTACCAATAATGCATATGCTATAATAGAGCCCAAAATCATTTTTTATTCTTAACGTTATTTTTGCATGGAAATCCCAAGTTTCATTTATATGGCAGGGATTATGCACTGCAGGGTGTGCGCCTAATGGGATATAAAGTATGCAGTGCCTCAGGTGCATTGTTAGGCACAAAGCCATGAGCCACATGCTACTCGCAATACTGAAGAGCATCTCATTATGACCACAGACCTCTGGAGTGCATAATTGCTGATAGAAAAATGTTTTTTTTTCATTGTACTGACCCCATCAAGAAATATATGCTCAACACTTCACCTACCAGTCCTAAAAACTCTAATACACTGGTAAAGAATATCTGACAGATAGAAAATCCATCAGTATCACTGCCACTGTTAATATAGGGCTGCCCAGAGTTAATAGCCACTTTCAACTTGGATGCAGCCAGCATGGACAGCACAGCTCACAAAACTTATGTGACCTGGGAAAACTGGCAAAATGACCTCTAAGCATGAGGGAATGGGAAAGGATTCGTCACTGTCATCCTCCTCACCTCTAACTACAGAAACAACAAAGGTGCGCCGCTCCTTATATTCCACCTCTTATGCATGTAAGTAGATTTAAGTGCCTAAGTGTGAACCTATTCCACGCTGCTCAAGTACATGAAAACCATTTAATACAATGGTTGGTAGATACTCCTCTTCGCTGCTTTTTTGTGAATCAGCCTTAACAGTCAGATGACAGAATGTTACAAAAGTGCAAAAGTAGATGCATTAATGAATTCCAGGGCTTGATCAGTGTGGACCAGAATCACTCATGTGCCTAAGTCCAGATCCAGTGCCAACCATCTGGCAAGCCCAGAGCTCATGGCACATGCAGAGCTCCAGCAGGATGTGCTGACATTCTGATTAGCTCAGACAGCTCACTAGCATCCAGGGTTACAGCAAGAGGGGTGTGGTATATATGCAAGTGTGAGCTCAGCTCATGGCCACACAGCTGACATGGGGTGTGGCTGCATCTCCCTTTGCCTTGATCCTGGGTCTGCCCATGGCCAGAGCCCTACAGACATTCACATGTGGACTCCTTGCAGACTTACATGCCTCAAATGGATTCATGCAGAACCTGTGACACTTGGATTTAGATCAGGGATGGGCAATTATTTGGGCCAGAGGGCCACTTAGGGATTTTGGGTGGGCTGTCACAGGCCAAGTCAGCACCTGCTCCTCTGGAATAGCTCACCAAAACTCCCTAAGTGGCCTGCCAACCCATATAATTGTCCACAGCAGTACTGTGCTGGAAACCTAACCTTTGTTCCTCACTTCTCCCTTCACTCCCTCCCCTGCCCAGAGTCCCCGACACATGGCTAGGCTGATTTGCTACACTGTATTCCCATATGCCGGCTCAGGCCATGGGAGTACAGCTTGTGTGGCTCCTGCCCAACTGAGCTGTATGCCAGGGACTTGGGGTGGGGGAAGGTTTCAGGGAAAATAGTTCTGGGACCTGTGGGTTATCTAGACCCAGCCAGGCTAGTGCCATGCTATGTTCCTCCCATTTCCCTGCACGTCCCCCCCACACCTCAAGTCCCCGGCACACAGCCAGGCAAGTGCCATGCTGTGTTCCCGCGCATTGCTTCAGGCCACACAGATGCAGCTGGCACTGCTCCTGCCCAACCTGGCCATGTGCTGGGGTCTCAGGGTCAGGAAGGAGCCATGCCAGCCACTCCAGCTGTACTCACATGGTGCGCCCCAAATGGTGCACAAAAACACAGTGAGGCACCAGTGCCCCTGCCCCTACCAGACCCCGGCCTGACAAAGCCTGAATAACCCATGGCTCCTGGCCCTCTTCCCGCTGCACACCATCCCCCACCAACAGGAAGAACCTTACCTGAGCTTCGATTCACTGGGCACAGGGTTAGAGTGACGCGTAGGCAGCCTCAATGGGCAGAAGCCTGGCCAGGAGCTCAGCACCCTCCACCTTGGAGCTTACACTGGGGTCTGGCATTGGACAGGGCAGGGCAGCCAGGAAAGTGAGGGAAGTGGCTGCTGCTGCTGTAGCTGGCTGGCATGGGGAAGGGAGAGGGTGAGAGGCAGTGAAAGCCAGGGCAGCAATGGGCTGGATACAATTCTCCTTCAAAGGAGTAGCTATGGGCTGGGTAAAATCATATGGCAGGCCAGATTCAGCCCACAGACCATATTTTACCCACCCCTGACTTAGATTCAGGACAGAAAAAATGGTATCTTTTGTTTCTGTAGCTCAGTGGCTACAGCACTCACCTGAGATTCGGGAAGATGTTGCCCAGTCCTCACCCAAAGGGAGTTTGAATCGATGCCTCCTTTATCTCCCAGTACAGCACTCTAAACACACACCACAAGCTGAGCTGCTGACAGAAGTGCAGGTCAGAAGTTCTGCCTCACCAGTAGCAAGGGTCCTACCTACAAACCTTCATTTCCAGGTCAGGAGCCACAGCCACACACTCTTTGCCTTGCTCCCTTCTTTCTGGCCTTAAATATTTCCCACAGATCTCCCTCTCATGGCTGCTGAAAGATGTATCTTCCAAAGGAGCCATGCAGGAGGGCCTGGGTAATGGCTGACCTGTGGTGTGGTGTTTGCAGTACTGTACTTGGAAGCTAGAGAGCACTTTCTTTCCCATTTTGTTGCTGAGTACATAGCTATCCAGGTGTACAGGGGCTACATGACCAGAAACAGGAAGCCCTTAGATGTATAAATACTAAAAATGTCCTGCAGACATTCAAATATGGATTCTGAGATGATCAGGAGTGGAGTGGAATATCACCCATGCAGTTAAGATATATGTGGGGAAGAGGAGGAAGTTGAATTGGTCAAAAGGTACAAAGCAGAGACAGACTGTAAGACCTGAGGTCTTGCTGATTGGTGAAATGTAGGGAGCCTCTCTGTTGAAAACCTCCAAATCCTAGAATGCCATTCACCATAGAAACCTACAGTAGTTGATACAAAAACAAGGTACATAGTGTCAGTTTTACCTAGAACATAGTAATGTAATCCAGGAGGTAGGGCTACCCACCAGCTGCAGCCAACTGTAGATCCCTGGGGTCTCTGCCTTGAAGCCCTCCTTCCTAGAGTGTGGAGACTCTCCCTACAAAATGACACCTGGAGCCTCAAAACTTTCGCTCAGACAACACTCAATACTTAACTATATACAATTTATTTACATTGGGGAAAAAAGGGGAGATAGAAAAGACCATAAAAATCAATATATACACCAAAAAAGATGCTAATAACTATTATATATTAATAACTATTATACATATGGTACAGCAGTATGAAACCCCAAATTGCCTCTTCTGGAAATTTGGGAGAAATCTTTGAGGAGCGGTAAGGGGTTGGTGAGAACCTCTTACACTCAACTCTCAGGTCGGTTTCTAGATGAGTTTCACCCTACGATGCCTGTAGTGCCATTGTACAACTCCCGGCGATGAATGTCACACCAGTCCTGGATGCAAGTAACAACCCAGTCTTTTACACACACTCTGTACCCCACACAGGAGAGGCAGCAAAGTTCTGACTCGCCCATATGGGTAAGCCCCTTCAGAGTCTTATACTCTAGAGTGTAGCAGTCAGCTCCTCCCTGGATCAGTTTTGTCACAATCACCCCTCCTGCGGGGTGGGTGGAGCCAACCTCCCATGGCCTGAACCCGGCTCCTCCTCCTCAGCAGGGGCTCTGGCAAGAACCTGACTCCTGCACCCCTGAGGGGTTTATGTCCCGTTCCATGTCTTGGTGAAAACCTGCAGTGTTGCGAGCCCCGCGTGCAATCTCTCTAGTGCTCAGAATTCAATGGGGTCACTCTCTCCTGTGTGGGACAGGTCACTCTCCCCACCTCCCCCACCATGGGCAGGCTGTGAGCACCCAGGGAAGGCTCCTCTTGATCTACAATATCCTCCCCTATAACAAACAAAGGATATCCTGACAGCCCCGCCCAGACTTGACAGGGGTCACCTTGCCCTGTCTCCTGAATCCTGCTGCCCTTGGAGCAGTGCCTCAATCTCTGCTGTCCTGCTCTCACTCCAGCCCTGTCCTGCTGACTTCAGGCTCTTCTAGGACTTATTTGACTGCCCGACTGGGTCAGCTCAGCCCAGCTCTTCAATGCCCACATACTTTTCCTCCCTCTGGCTGCAGTATGGCCTTCTTTTATCCCCTCAGGGGCCACACCCCTGGATTCTGCAGCTCATCTAATCAGGAGCTCAGAGTGAATTCTCCAATCACCTTGTGCCACATCTGTGGATCATGGCTAGTCCAATCAGAAGTTTGGGTTAAATGGTCCAATCACACTAAACTTTCCTTGCTGCAACAGGTTGAAGCATAAACCCGACCAAACAAAGAGCAGGCTGTAAGAGAGCCTGATCTAACTCGGTTACACTAACTTTAGAAATTCATACATATCTTATTGTCTAGTTTTTCAAAAATAGCATTTTTCATCAATCACAGTGTGTCTGACTCACCAAGCATTCAGGTCACTTCAAATTGCAATTTAAGGTATTTTCAAAATACCACAAGTGTCGGTTTGGATCGAAATTCAGAGCAAATGAGGAGGAAAAAAATGGATTTTTTCCATGACACAGCAAATCAATGCATATGGATAGTCCTATTTTGTTACAAAATTTTTACCACAAGGCTCTTGTACACATCAGTGCTTTGTTATACTAGCCCAGAAGTAAATCAGGAAGCAGATTGTCACTTGGTATTCTGGGCCAAAAATGCAGGTTCAAAACTATCTGTGGTCTCACAACTATTGTGGGGGGCAACACTCTATTCCAAAATCTTCTGATTCACCCTCTGTCTAATCTCACTGGTGGACTGGCATGCTACTAGGAGACAGGTCATCCTGGAATTTAAATTGGTATAGTCTCTTCTATATGCAGGACCCCTACAGACTGGCTCATTGGGAAGTGTTACAAGCCTAGTGTCAGCAAAACACTTAGGCATGTTGTCATAGAGGATTGAACTCCTTTCCATAATTCAAGTTCATGACCAAAGAAAAAAAACCTGCTTACGGGAGAACCTGAGACACTGATAGTCTGAGCACCTGGGATCAGAAAGAAGATGTTTTTTGTGAGAGCTAAGCTTTGCACTTTTTTTTTCCCTACCTAACCTAAGATCACCTTTACCTAGGGTGGCTTTTAGGGAGTAAAAATCTAAACCTATTTGGCAATTTAGAGGATAAATTAATTGAGAGGTCCACAAAGAAAAGTAAACCCTAAACCCTCATGTAAGAGAAGCTGATTGGTTCTGGGAACTTCAGCTGCCTCACACTACCAAGTTTCAGGCAAGGGGTATATGGGCAGAGGTGTCCTGGACCAGGGGGTCATTGCCTTCAGGTTGCAATGGACGAACAATATTAGGGGTGAAGCCAAAAGAGCACAGAAAAACTGACAGGAAGAATGGCCCCATGCTTAGCACATGGGCTTGGAAAACCTGGCTTTGTTTCTGTATCAGGCCTCTGGTATAACATTGGGAAGTCTCTTAGGCCTGAAGCCTCCCTTTAAATGGGAGGCCAAATGGTCTTGGAGGGCCTGGGCTTTAGTATCTCAGCATTGCACTTCCTCATCAGCAAAACAGGGACAATAGTATTTTCCTGGGTCACAGGGGCTTTTGCAGATAAATATATAAAAAAGTGTGCAGTCCCTTGGGACTGTGGTAAAAGTTACTCAAAGTAGTAGTGATGTTAGGGTAGAAATAAATGTTGCCAAATGAAGTGGGTCAGCTGTGCCAGAGACATGTATGGGAGAAACACATGTCGCCTATTGTTCCACCCATTCATACTGTGGAACAAGGGGCGACACGTTCTCCTAGCCAGGATTGGGCCCCTTAAGTCCTAGAAGTACCTGCTCAGCTCCTGATTTCCTAGAAATCCTGGGGGTCACATGTGTAATCAGAGAAAACCATGTGGGTGCTCCAAGGGTTTGAGGAACCTAATTCTGACCGGGAATAACTGGGGTGCACAGGATCAAAACCCTCAAGCCCCTGGAACACCTAGCTAGGACATCTGAAGAGTGCAGGCAGCTCTAGGTATCCTACATCCTCATGCCATGAAGTAAAAAGATGTCAGCGCTAAATAGTGGCATCAGTTGATACTACCTTCATCACAGTCACCATTTGTGGTGCAACAAGGGGCATGGATCTCTGTTTTCTTGGCCTTAGCGCTGCTGTAAAAATTGTTATGGTGGAACAATGGCAACAAAAAGTGATGTCTGTCAGCAATATATTTAATCCATCTCTATTCAACCATCTCTATTCAATAGACACTAAAAAATACACTCAGGTGCTTTGCAGAATTTGGAGACACAATCCTTGCTGTCAGTAAAGGGCAGCTGTATAGTCTCCTGTCCTGTGAATAAAATGAGAGCATAAAAGGAGGGAAAAGGAAACTGCCTAGAATAAAGAGGTAAGGACCCCTCACACTGAGATCAAATACTCTATTGTCTTGAATTGCTGCTACAAGGTAAACAGCAGTCCCATTCCTGAAGGTTGGTGGTGAATAGACAGCCTATATTCTGATACCTGGAACTCTCCACTACAGAAGAGGGAGAAACTTATTTGCAATTTAAAAAAAAAAGATCATATAACCAAACTGTAGTCTAATCAGTGCCACGTTGCTTTAGAGTACAAATGCATACCTTTAGTCACTGCACTCCTTATACTTTTGACAATGATGTACAACTACTGGGTAAAGTCCTCAAGTACAATTTTCTAAATCTGTATTTCTGATTGAGGCAGATTATTTATCTTTTTGACACTATTAGCTATCCAAAATGTAATTATTTAAATTAAAAAACTGCATAATATTATTACTCAGAAATAATCTATCCAGCTGAGTAGAGAACATTTATCTTTTGTGTTGTTTTTCTAGTAGAACAAACTTATTAAATGATTCACTTAACTATATCTGCATTAATTGTGGCATAATTTTCAATACATTCTCATGCTTCTGTAAATTGGATGAAGCGGGGTTGTCTTGTGATTCTTTCTCTAGTCTGTCCTATGACATGGTAGCTTTTTTAATATGAATTTATATCACAAAGTGTTATGGATGCCAAAGCTTTCTTAAGCCAGGGGAAAATTGTTTGATATGGGGAGTTTAGTGTGAATGCAAAGTTCTGATTATTTACACTAATTCAAATTCCTCTTTTCGTATTTTCAGGACTAGCATGGTTTAATCCAGGTGTTCTGGTCAAATCTCATTTTGTATAATTATATTATGCCTACCTGCATATCCTGTACAGTTTCAACTGGGTATAACCAATAAGGTGTCATATAAACTTCCTCTGCATTCTGGACCTCAAAGCCGGTGTTTCCATACTAGACTCAGAGGAAGAAATAAATTCATACTTCTCAAAGTACTGAAAGCCAAAGTAGGGAAAACATTTGTACCTTATTATCTCGTCTTCAGAAAAATTTGTTTTATACTCTAGATCAGAGGAGTTCCTAACTAACCTTCACTAGACTCCTTACAGGGCATTGATGAAACCTCAAAACATATCAACACAATCCCAGAAGAAAGCATAAAACAGTGTCCTATCATAACAGTTAATAATCTGCTGATGGCATTGACTGATCTGTCAGAACAGTGTACATAGCCATACCATAGCAAGCAGCTTCCCTACTTGAAGTCACGTCTTCACAAACTAAATTGATGATTTTTAGATTATACTGCATAACTGTGATTAATTTATAATTGCTCTTTGTAATCTTAAAGGCTATTGTATCAGAAACGTTCTAGTAGGGTTTTTTTTCTTTTTACAGCAAGTTTTTGATGACAAATATCAAAATGCTTCAGAAGATTATAAAATAAGATATCTCTTTTGCTTGTACTGAATGTCATGCCCACAAGCTAGGAATAAATATCTAGTCCTGCACTATATATGGTGATACAAATATTAACTAGTTCCTGCTCTTTTGAAGAATTAACTTATCTTTTCAACAAATTAATATTTCTGTGAAAGCATTAACAAGATAGGGGAAAGAAAAAAACTCTAGTAATATTCTAGAAAATGAAAATCAAGATTTTTAAACCCATTAGAAGTATAATTTAGGAAGTTCAGTTCATGTAGTGTAATATGTAATATGAGTGTGTAGGGGCCCTACTACAAGTTCATATTAAAGCCGGATAGAAACCAGCTATAGAGTTGTTACACATTTTCAGACACTAAGGGCACATCTACACATCACCCTACGATGACGTAACAACATACTACGTTGCTGTATGGTGTGCTACGGTGATGTAGGGATCACACAGGTATATACATGATCACCAGATATGTTGCCATAGTGGCGTGCTCCCCTGATATAGCACGCCACAGTGGCGACATAGTAGCAAAACCTACGCATGCAATTTGCACACAGTACAGTAAAGCTTGTTCGACATAAGAAGGTGAATTAACTTAGACTGAGAACAGGTTAGTCTCCACCTATTTGGAAGGTAGCCCCAGTGCTGGGAAAGCCTAACTGCTCACCCCAGCCCCTGGGGCTGCATTGTTCCTCTTCTGTCCCGAATGTGACCAAGCTATTTTTATCCCCCTACATCCCTCCCAACGGATAACCCTCTTCCACAGACCACCTCCCCCACCCCCCCTGTCCATCCCACCAACTCCCTATGGACCTGATAAAGCCTCCCACAGACCCTCTAGTCTCCCCTGATCTCCCCTGCCCCTCCCCGCACCCCTACTTACTTACACTGGATTCCTAGCACAGCTCATGGGACCAGCGAATCCATGCACACCATTCTGATCTACGATCATGGGGCTGGAGTGTGATTGTAAAACAGGTACAGTGAGCATCTGCATGTACCCTTAGGAAGCAAACTAAAATGGGTTAAGGATTAGTCATATGATTGATCCTGTCATTCTCCAGTTCTCAAGTGTTAAGACCTCATACAGCATAGCCAAAGTAGTTTGTGTATTACCTTTGCCACTTAAATCAGTGAAGTTAAAGTGAGTTTTTGGTTTGTTGCTTACCTTAGTCTTAAAAAAATATCTACCTCACTATTGTGGTTTGCATGCACATAGTTAGAAAAATTACCCCCCCTACTGACCTCCTGAGGTCAAGAGCAGTTCTAGAAGGTACTAATAATGGGTATAAAACACAGGACAATAGAAAGAAGATAAACTCCCCCTCCCCTCCCCATCCCCCCATGGCAAAATGTTACAGAGATATAAAGGAAACAAATTGAATATTAGTATGAGTGTGATAGCATCTCGAAAAGTTACCTAGAGAGACATCATAAAACACAGTTTCATAATCGGTTTCTGTGAATTCCTGCATAACAAGCAGAAAATCTTCTGGTATGTTATGCACTTGTATATGGGTACTCTAGCCCAGTGTTCAGCTGTTCCATAATATTTCATTCAATGACTCAACTGAACCATATTAAAGGAAATTCCCAGCTCAGAAATAGCTAGTACGAAGGAAAGGCTTTTAGTTTCACATCTCCTTACAGTTATAGAAAATCATGGTAGTACAGTACATCTTTTTAACAATTCAGATGCGCATATCAATAATTCACTCTAAGCATCAACCTGAAATGCTTATGCAGGCAAGAGACACATGCATAGAAAGCAATTTTATATATACCCTCTCTCTCTCTTAATCTGTGTGTGTGTCTATATATATATATATATATATAAACTGCAACCTATGGCAACTGTATTTATAGATGGCATTTTAGAAAAGTTTTATCTGCAGTCTAAAACTAAACACAACAGTCTTGCCTACATTAGTGCATTCGGCCGCTTCTGTTAGCAATGGGTCCATTTCTGACCATTACCAGGCTGGTTTAACCAGACTTGAGTAAACTGGGTTAAAATATTTTCATTGCTACATCAGGAATATCTGCCAAAGTGTAACACAAAGAACTGTAGGTGTTATTGAGCCCTTGAAAAAGCTTTTCTTTTTCTCCGAGGCTTTTATTTAAAAAAAATATAATCAGACAAACCCAAAAAGCTCGAAAGCTGCCATCAGTACCCTGAGGGCAGCCACACAGAACTCAGTGCAGATAGCCACAAGACCTTCCCTGGCCACATAGGGAACTAAAGTTAAGGAAGACCCATTTCCCCCCTCCCTCCCCCGCAACCCCTACTACCCTGTTTTGCCACTGCTTAGGGTGCAGAGAGTGGGGAAAGAGCTACTTGGCTGCCACTCTATAGTACAAGCCCAGCAGAAATGGGAACAGAGAAAGGCAGGACTGCAGAAAACCCTAGCTGCATACTTTTATTTGCTGGCCCAAGTGATTTACCAGGTGTACACCTGGGAGTATGCTGCTCTATGAAATAGGTGTGAAAAAGTGTGATATATCCTGTTCTTTCACCTATGACACACCCCCAAATAAAACATTTGCCTTGTTTTTGTAAGGCAGGACATAAAAAAAAAAAAGAAGAAAGAAAGAAAGATGTTTCCAGTGTCATTGAATGACTGACTCTGTGATATAGAGTAATTCCTCCTAAAAACATAGGACTTCCTGGTTTGGCAGACTATCTCCTGTGGTGCCACATTTACTAGTCACTCTGGCTAGGGACAGAAGTTGGACATAAATTGGTTTAAGTCATCAGGAACCAGCTTAAACCTATAAAAGAACAGAAGTTCAGTGCACATAAATTGATTTCAAAGGGTGCAGACAGAAGTGAACCTCCCAGCTGTAACTGAGAATGCTTTGCAGGAAGCATTCTAATTTACAACAATCTCCTGCACCAAACAGAAGTTCACTGTTGGTTCCGTGGGGGAGAAGAATCTAGCTGCTGGCTGCAAGCCTGCAGCCAGTTTCCTTTAGCAATGGCTCCTGCTCCCTCCCAAACAATACTGTTTTCCAAATGGGAGGGGGGAAGGGAGGAGCAGAGGGAGCTCATTCTAGGGGTCTCCCAGACAGAGCTGGAAGGTGGAGTGAGTGAATTAGCGGGGCGGTGCCATACACCCACCTTACCCTCCAGCAGGGGCTGAAAAGAAACCAAATGAAACTCCCTCTGCCCCCTTCTCCCCCTCCCATTCTGAAAATGGCTCAAGGCTGGGAGGCAGTGCAAACATAAGTTACAGAAGATGCTCTGTTTTGAAACATCTTCATTCAATGAGGATTCATATTTTTGCCTGTTGGGCCACTTTTAAGCAGTTTGCAGCTATGCAGTTGTATTTGGTCATGGATATAGCTTTCTGTGGCCAGATGAGATGAAAATTGCCACTTCCGGTGTGCCTAAAATAGCCAAATCTGGTTTAAGATAAACCTAGATAGATGTAATATCAGACTTACTGATTTATGTCACACTGCTTTATGGGGGTGTTGGTTGTAGCCAAGTTTGTCTAAGGACATAGGCAGACAAGGTTCTTTGAGTAAATGTGATATCTTTTATTAGAGCAACTAAATAGTTGGAAAAATGTTCTTTGCAAGCTTTCAGGCACAAACACCCTTCTTCAGGCATAGGGAGTGTCTGCTGCTGTTTTGTGTTTTCCTGTATGGAATGGAAGCCAATATGCAAACAGCAGGTCTGTGAAAATGCAAATAGATGGCAGTGAGGATCAGAGGCTATGGGCTACAATAGATGTGAGACAGGTAGTTGGGCAGGGGGAGGATGAATGTTGACCTGGTGACAGAATGTAGTTGGTAAAATGTAGAGAGGTTACCTGGGGTTATCAGATGGCAGGCAGGTTATAATGTGCCATAAATCAAATGTTTATATTTAATCCATGATGTATTGTATCCAGCAGATTTATGAAGTGAAGTTATGGAACTTCTGTCCCAGATCCCCTCCTGACTCAAATTAACTCACAGTCCTCCAGCATCCCAGAATGCTCTGCAGCCCTAGGCTGTGCTGTCCACTCCAGTGGAGCAAGGCTGGCCCAGCCCCCCTGCTTTCACAGAACTGAGACAGTAAAGCCATTGCTCCTTATCTTCTGCCTGTGTCCAGAAACCTGGGTTATAACTGATTTTAAAATTAAGTCAGCCAAACTCTTCTCAAGACCCAGGAGGATTAGGGGCTGTGGCCAGGCTTCCTGCAAAGGCAGTGAGATAGTGAAATGACAGGCTAGGAAGCAGACAGAAGGCTGAGACAGTCATGCCTCCTGTGGATATGTGGATGGTGACAAGGGGAGGGGAGCACTTTTTTCCACTTAGCGCTTTGCATTGGCTCCAAGAGAATAAAAAACAGAACCTGTGATCATTTGGACACTGAAATTGGAAAATATGATGACTCAGAATATTCACAACAGCCATTACAGCTGTATTTTGTTATATCTCAACAGATTGTATGGCCACGTGTTTTGGGGGCAAAGTCGTACACTCACAAAGGGACTAAGCCATGTATGAATTGCCTAATTCCTTTGTAAAAAGGTGGGAAAGCAACTTTCATGGTATTGAACTCCACATGTGCCTAAATGCTGTAACTGTGACTTAAGTGGGAAAGAAACCAGGGCCCAGCAGGCTGAAATGGTGAGGCACAATACAACTGAGGGAAATGTCCTTTCATTCCAGCCCTGTTGATAAAGAAATGGCATCACAGCCTGAGACTGCATTATCTTTCACTGCAGCATTGTTTCTGGAGCACTTGAATATCTACATAGACTATTTAGGCCTCTCAAAAATTCTACAAAATCTCTATTAACCTCTTGGGATCTATAGAGTATACAGGAAGAACAAATGGCTTATTTTAAGTGGGGCAGGTTCCAGCATCATCTAGAATGGTTGAGTAGTTGTAGAGAGAGAGCCTATTGAAGAATTCCTTCCACATAGCTTTTCCATCAGTTTTACCATTGTATGGGTATTATAGATCCTAAGTTCTTTCCAGCTGCAATCCTTTTAATGTAGAGATTTCTATTTGTAATTTAAGAGAGGACATTTGGGACTGACTGCATGAAACAGCATGTAAATGAACTGCCAATGTCAAAACTGACCAATGATTTTGAGTTTTTGGATTATACAAATTGAAATACCTCAAAGGCCTGACACTGAAAAGCAGCATTGGCTGTTGGGGACCATTCCCCTAAAAACAGTCTTCTTTCAATGGAGGTATATTTACTGAGCATCCAAAAGCCAATGCATTCAAAGTATACTAGTCTTTTTTTTTTAATATAGGCCACAGGGTTAAACCCTCAGCTCCTACCAGGAAGCAAACAGTTCAAGGAAGGGAAGAGTTTCAAAGGAAGTGAAAATAACTATTATATACTCATTAGCCTGGAATGTCAGCTGAATATTGATATAGCATAGGAGCATCTTGTTCATGTTCTGTGTACTGTGGAAGAAGATGTGGTAGAGGTTTCTATACTGCTGGTAGATTCTCCAAACACTGTCATTTTTCTGGGGTGAGACTCACCTTTACAGACAGAATACTTTACCACGCAGTGCAAAGCAGCCAAAGCTTATTGTAGGGTCTGTTTACCAGGCCAGAATGCCTTAAGTGATTAGTGACTGAATTTCAGAGGAATTTTGGGCCTCATCTGAGACCCAGGCCATATGGGCTAAACACAGACCAGGCTCCAGGTGGGAAAGGAAGCAGAGACACACCAGGAGCTAACAAACATTACAGTTTGTCATATGATCAGCCACTGAAAGCACTCTGCAGCTGTGCACTGACAGAAGTGTGTGGCTGAGCACTTTAAAAATGCCTGATTATGTAACAACCTGAACCCTCATTATATGAGAATTCAGATGAAGATGCTTCAAAGCAAAGTGCCTTCATTAACATCTGTCAGTGCAACCAGGAACAGGGCTCAGCTGATGCAGCCTAGCCCGGCTCCAAGGTGTCGCGGCTCTAATCCACACTGCCTACCCTCCAGCACTAGCTGGGCACCCCCAGAACAAGCTCCCTCCACTCCCTCTCCCCTTCCCCACCCCCATTCTGAAGACAGTGCTGGGCCTAGGAGTGGGGAAGGGTAGAGCAGAGCAACTGTGAAGACACAGACATTCTAAACTGCAGCTTGACCTCCCAACCCCCAAGACCCAACAGCAAATGTCTGTTGGGTCCCATGGATAGCTGTAACTCATGGCGCTTCCTGCAAAGTGCCATGAGTTAAAGCAGGGAGCTGAACTTCCATCTGCACCCACTGAGATGCATTGCCTTTCCTATGGATAGACACAGAGCCTGCAATAGAATCAGCCTCTCAATTCCTGATCAAGTGCCCTTTCTTTAGACCCTGAGGCTTCTTATAAAGCACCTTGGGAATGCATTTAAAATGCATTATAATTTCACTTCCTTTTTATTTGCCATGTTTTTATTTCCTTTTACATGTAATAATTGTAAAGTTTACACTCTTAACTGAATCTGAGCCAAAAATAATAATAAAAAAATATCTAGCATTGAATATATACTGATATCATCTGATTCTTCTCTCATTTGCATTGGCTTTAACCTTTTCATCATTCTTTTTTGTAGTGTTACTTCTGATTTACATAATTTGAAGTAACAAGAGAATCAGGCCTCTTATCTTAAATGATCAAAGGAAGCAAGAGGGAGAAAAACAAACATGCTTATTTATTTCCTATATCAAACACTGCTTTGGTGTTCTACAAATTACCAGGAATAATTTGCAGTTGTTTATTCATGCTGCAAGTGCTGCTAGCAACTTCCACTACTGTTTAGGCATGAATTGTTTGCCATTTTAATTTTATAAAAAAAGGTGATCCTAGCAGTTGCTGCATTCAATACAATAGTCTTGTTACATTAGTCTGCTGTTTGTGCTTTTGTGCTTCTCTGCTCTTTCAGATACTTCTGTATCAAAAGGAATTTTCTCTTCCCTCTAACCTGAGCCTTCTATAAATGCCATCCTTTGTTTGTGGCATCATAACAATTCCTATAGGGACAGAGTCTTCATGAAGGATTCAGCTATTCTTATTAATAAATACTAGAGATGGGGATGAAATGGAAAAAAAATCTCATTTTCAAACGTCTATCTTCACTAATTAGCCATTTCCAGGTCAAGATCACCCCCAAATAAATGACAGATCTGAATGCATTTCTGAAATTTAACTGAGCTCACATTTGCATCCTTAAAATATTCATTCTATTCTCAGAATGATAATGATGTCATTGGATTGTTTCCAGAAACTTCAGTGCAGAAACAGAGCTGGGTAAAAATACTTTAGTAGCGATTTTGAGTTTTGGTTTAACTACAGTCTATTAGCAGAACACTGCCTGTTATCATGGATTTAGCCTTTTTGTTGTGTGCTTTTATGTGCTTGCTGTGACAAAATTTGAAGCAATCAAGACTAATTGATTAAAGCTTGGGATGATATTGGGGCAGAACTTCAGCTGGTGTAAATCAACAGAGCTGTGCTGTTTATCTAGCCCATTATCACAAAAAGCCTTTGTTCACTGCCCTTCTTCTTACCTTTGGCCTCCTGCCAAATGCACTAGAAATGCATTGCACCAACATCCCTATAATTTCAACAGAATATCAACACAGCATTGAAACACAGCAGGTGATGTAGTGGACCAGGAGAAAAACAACTAAGCATCTATATGGAGAGATTCTGTATCTGCTGCTTTCCCATTACAACATTATCTATGTAAATAGTGACTGTAGTTGCTATAGGGATGTTGAGTAACTATGGACCTATGAGAACGTGGTGGATGCAGCTGTAAACAGAAGGGTAAGGCACAATACAGTATCTGCATTAAGTTTGGATCTATGCTATAAATTTGTTTGTGTATACCTCTTTCATACTTTAAAGAGAATGCAACAATCAAGATCCCCTCTCTCAAGGAAACAGTATATATTTGTATATATTTTTGTTTAGTTTTTAGATCTAAGGCATTTCTAATTTTTTTTCTTAAAAAAATAACATTTAAATAAAATGTATGCTATAACAAAACTCCATCTTTGAGTTGGGCCATAAAACTCGATCTCATTCTTGCATCAAACATTCAAACACTCTGTCCTTCTTTACTATTAATCTCTGACTTCTTTTTTCTACAGCAAGAGTGGCATAATGTTATGTGAGTGCCACACTGAAAACAAAGATGTTACCTTGGTGAATACACTGATCATTATTAAAATGTATAGATAAAATTAACTTTTCCATGATATTTCACATCATTGTTATTCCTAATCAGTACTTAGACTACAGACTATTCTGAACAGAGTAGTAAGAGTAATGGAAATATCAAAGTAAGTTTTTCCTGGCACTTCCTGTCATGCTAGATGATAATTTCAAATATGTCCTAAAGTTGGGGGGGCACAGCATGTGGGCAGCACACAAGTGATGTGGGCAGTCTCTGTGTGGCATGCAGCATATTGGGGAGGGACAGGCAACACAGTAGTAGGGCAGAGAGCAACATGCAGAGCATCAGATCAGGGAGGGAGCATAGGGCAGGAGCTGAAAACAGAGAGGAGTTTGGACAGGGAGCAAAACGTAGAACAGCAGATTGGGCAGGGAGTAACATTCACGGAGGGTATGGGGCTAATTTGTCATATGTTTGCCACAAAGGTTGATCCTTGTTGTCCTAAGGGATTTCAGTATCATTAAAGTTAATGGGCATTGGACATCCAGATCCTCAAGCTATCTCTGAAAATCTCCACTGTATTTTAATTTAGTTACACAGTAAGGTGCATTTTGTGACTTGTACACGTAGTGGGGATAGTATTTGCTCATCAGATGTAATACAGTCAATTACCATGACTTAATTAAACAGAAAATAGCATTATATAAGCTCTTTTAGTCCAATTTAAAATTAGAGCTATAGAGCTGGGCAATTGATTTTTTTTTTTTTTTTTTTTTTTTTTTTTTTTTTTTATGAATTAAACTTTGCCTAAAAATGTGCTTTAGGTCATCCCAACACTATTTGGTCAATTGGGGAAAAAATGTCTAGGGGAGGAAACTGGTGGAGATCTTGCCCCACTTTTATCCTGTAGATCAGTGGTTAAGGGATACAGCCAGGATATGAGAGATGGCTTCAGTTCCTTCCTCCATCTGAAAAGTTTTGGGGGTAAGCCCTGTGAATAACTGATTTTTCAGTTTGACTGATGGACTTAATTTGCTAAGGGGGGGACAGGGGGACATCAGTTCAGAATGAACATTATATACTACATTTTATTTTCTTACATAAAAGAAAGCCTGAAAAACTTCATTTACTGTTTGCCAACACCCTTCACCACCAAATTTAATCAGATCTGATATGAGCCCATAAAAGTGTCCTAATTGCCATGCTGTATAGCAGTAGTGACCAGTACAGGTGCCACAAGTGGCATGGGCAGGCTCTGTGCCTGGCATGGGGCAGACTGGGGGATGTGACAGGCAGCATATCAGCAGACAGGGAAGAGAGCAGAAAGTAGAGCATAAGATCAGGCTAAGAGCACTGGGCAGGGAGCAGGAAGCAAAGCAACAGATTGGGAAAGGGGAAGGCAGTGGAGTGGCACTCGGGAATGCTGTGAGGCTAATTTGTGGCATGCCTGTCAAAAAGGTTAACCCACTGACAAAAGGGTTGTGCTTAGGTGGAGATCCTTAGTATCCTCTCTTTGTCTCTTACTAGGTCATTTGTTACCACTTTTGCCTTATAAAAGATGATCATCTTCAGTTTTCCTAAAATTCCTGGTAAAAATATTTTAAATCTATAATACTCGGGTCTAACCACTGAACTATTACATCAAACTCTTCCTCTGCCCTGTTAGCAAGTAACTGTTGATAGAGGTGCTATCCATAACCTGTGGATGTGGGAGTGTATCAAGAACTTTCCTATAAATACTAAGGAGTGCTATAGCAATACATAATATTTATTGTCAGACTAACTCAGCTCCAAAGTGCCAATACCAACTATGATAGTCTATTAAGACTGTAAACTCCTGGCTGCAAAACCATGCCACCTGATTAGAATGTTATGTAAGTGTATACAGTTATGTTGGGGTGAGTGACTCTAGAGGGTTGACACTTTTTATTCAGCTTGCACAGACAAAAGGCAGTCATGGGTAGTGGTGTAAAAGGAAGGGCAAAGTCTTTGGATATGCTTGTGTACAGCTGTTTGTGCAGAAGGCCTCTGATCCCAATTAGGACTCTTTAGGACAGATTATATTCCAAGAAGTGGATTTAGATGCCTAAGGGAGATGTGTTCCACCCAGCTCAGGTCTGTGAGGCCCTTGCTGAACATTGCATATATTACACAATTAACTGGTTGATCATGCAATAAATTTAGACCACCCACACATGCAAAGCAATTGTCACACAATAAAATTGACTATCCAATAATAGAAAGAACTATAAAGTTTGTGCAACTCTATAGCTACTTTCTTTCCAGCTTTAGTCTGAACATGTAGCAGGGCCCTAAAAAACAGTTAATACATAAGTGGGGTGGATTCACCTCCTGCTCCTTGCTGCTCTTTTTGACTCGCTCTTAATGGTCAGATGATGGTGTGTTACAAAAGTAAAAGTATTAATAGATTAAACAAAGTGAAACAGAATCTCACCTAGGTTTATAGTTTCATAGTTTCTAGGGTCGGAAGGGACCTGGGCAGATCATCTAGTCCGCCCCCCTGCCA
>NW_005842141.1:862660-878711 GCF_000455745.1 Alligator sinensis
TCTGGCGTGACAACCAGATTCCCCGTCGCATCCTGCAAGGGCCCCACATTACCCGGGGCCTTCTTTTTACTCCCTATGTATTTAAAAAAGGACTTCTTGTTGTCCTTAATCCGGGAAGCTAGTCCCAGTTCCATCTCTGCCTTGGCCTTCCTAACTACCCCCCTACACCCCCGAGCAACTGCCGAATAGTCCTCCTTGGTGATGACCCCTCCTTTCCATTGGGAGTAAGCCTAATTTTTAGCAAGGAGACATTCCCAGATGTTTTTGGTGAGCCATGGAGGCTTGTATGCTCTCCTGCCCCCTTTGATCCTCGTCGGGACTACCTTCTTTTGGGCTTGGAGGATCGTCTCCTTAAGGAGCAACCACTCCCCTTGAACACCTGGCTCTCCTCCCCTCTGAGACTTCAGCGCTTGTCCAACTATCCTCCTTAGCTCGTTGAAGTTCGCCCTCCTAAAATCTAGGGCCACAGCCTGACTGCTTGCCTTTGCCACCTTGCGCTGAATGGTGAATTCCAGCAGGCAGTGGTCACTGTCGCCCAGGGGGTCAAGCACCCGCAGCCCCCTCACCAGGTCGTCGCCCGTGGGCAACACCAAGTCCAACAAGGCACCCCCCCTGGTGGGGCTGTGCACCTCCTGGGTTAGATGAAGGTCCTGGACTCCGTCTAAGAACCTACGGGAGCACTCAGACCTGGCTGACTGCTCCTCCCAGCAGATGTCTGGGAAGTTCAGGTCCCCCATGACTACCACATCCTTAGCCTTCGCTACCTCGGTGAGCTGACCCAAGAATTCCTGGTCAAGCTCCTCTCCTTGGTGCCTAAATCCTGTGTGTGGGGTTCTTAACCTTCTGGCTTCAGGAGGTGCCTGTGATTCCTTATGAGCACCTCAGCCAGAAGGTTAAGCAAAATAGTCAACTCATAAGCAAAGTAGTCTTTTAGTAATAAACCAACAAAACAAAAAACCCTTCTACCTTCTCCTGGGCACTCTAGGAGGGAATCTCTGGCTTTGATATCCAGCACAGGAGCCTGACCTCGTCTTGTATCAGGCAGGTGCAATTACTGCTTATTTTGTCTTCTCAAACTGTCCCTTCAAAGTCTTTTCTCTGAGCCTTCTGGGGGGGGGGGTTTAACTCCCAGTGGAGCACTCCCTCTTTACTGGAAGGCCCATAGCCAAATGCGCTTACAGGTCTCTCTGCCTCTTCTTAAGGGGACATGCATCTAATAAGTGGAACAGAATCTGATCCCTCCTTGCTACTCTAATATGCATTTTAAGTAACAACAATAATTTTAAAAATGTGACAGAAGCTGTAGGTAGTGGAAGACACACTTGAATAAGTCCTTAGTGCATTTTTGTCACAAATATGGAATTTCACTGGCACTCCATTTAAAGTTGCATGAAGAGGTATAATTCAGCCGCTGCTTGGCCTTTTCATACTTGTGAGATTTCCAGCAGCTGTTGAGCAAGCTGCATTCTATCAACAGCAGAATCTTGAAGTTTGTTAATCAAAGTATTAGCATATTCTAAGCTGGTGTTAAGGAGATCCAGGACTAAAATATGCAAACCAACAGTGGGAAAGTAGAGGCTTCAACCTACTTCTGTTCTGAAAATGCTAAATAGCCCTTGAAATGTAATTGAGGATCTGTGACATAATCCACATTTCTTGCTCTAGGACTGGAATGAATTATGGTGAGTCTTTATCTCAGAAATGGATTGATTAGAATTTCCTTGCAAATAATGAAAAACTCATTGCCTGTTCCAGTTCCCTTTGGTTTGTTTGCCTTTATATAAACTTAGAACCAAAAAAATGTAATAACTGGAGAGAGATTACATGGTTAGTTGGTATGATTTATTAGAGACCCAGAAGAAGATTTCTAAAGGGAGTTTCCCCAGCTGTTCTCTTCCATTTCTCAGACCTATTGGCCATGCTTTAAATGCACACACTGATGATTAACCCAAAGACCATTAGTAACTCATTTGTGATTGATATTGGCATAATCAGGTGAATATTCTGAAGCCAATTTTCCAATTCTATTTGTAATGCTATAATAGACATGCATGAGCTATAGTCAAACTGAAAGTTAGTCCTAAGCATTTTAAATGCAATGAAATGTTTCTGATCTGGTTTCTGCAGGAAGACTATTAGCCCTCCCCCTCAAGTTTGAAGAGGAGAAAGGGTGGGGAGAGACATTTCAATTGGTTTTGAATATGAAGAGAGAGAAATTATTTTTGAAAAGTGTACAGTGGAGGGAGGGATAATGGTTGTAGCCGTGTTGGTCTAAGAAAAAAAGCAGTCAGTGTACTAGAGACGATATATTTTATTAAACTAACTAGACAGATGCGGAAAAAAAAAAAAGTTCTTTTTTTCCAAGCTTTCGGGCGCACACACCCTTCCTCAGGTATAGGAAAATGCAAAGATTGTAAAATTTATCCCAGGTAGAAATGAAAGTTCATATTTCACAGGAGAGTTGGAGGGTGGAGTAAGATCTCCTGGCTGGAAAAGTTCATTTTTCATTTTATGCAAATTAGGCTCAAATAAAAGTTGGAGCAGTCTATTTACCTCAAAGGTGTCTGATAGCAAGCAGGATGTTGAATTATGCTTCTTTCTTGTTACATTGTTACATATTTCATGGAAGGATCAAGATGGAAGGTTCTCCTAGGTAAGGAATTTCTCTTGTATTGAGGTTGTTTTGCAGGTATGCAAATTTAGCTTAAAACAAAAGGCTGGAGCAGAGGAGTTAGTTTCCAGGTCTCGAGGTGTTGAATTTTACTTCCTTATTGTAAAATTATGAAGTTTTCATTTCAAAATGGCTAATTACAATATCTACCATGTTTCAGAGATAAAGGTTGTAAAGATAACCCTTCTAGCACGTTGATTGCTTGTTTTCTTAGATCCTACTCCACCCTCCAACTCTTCTGTTCTGGAATTCTGTTCTGGAATTTTCATTTCTACATGGAAGAAATTTTACAATCTTTGCATTTTCCTACACCTGAGGAAAGACACGTGTGCCCGAAACCCTGCAAATAAAGGAAAAAAACTTGCAACTGTCTAAAGTTGATCTAATCAAAGATATCACCTCTGGCACATTGACTGAGTGGAGGGAGGGAATCTTGACCCAAAACATCTTGGGCTAGAAAACTAAAATTCAATAAAGAACTAGATCTACAGAGGAGAAATGACCTTGAATAGTAAAAGCTGAGTTTTACTTCAACTCATACATGTTAAGAGAGTAGCAAGTGATTCCTGTGTTGCAATATTACTGCCACAAATAGGGTTGCACAAAGATATTAACAGTGCAAATGTAGTCCCCTAAAGGGTTAATAGACTAGGCCATTCCCTTTCCATTGTAGTTTCTTTGTCCAGATTTGGAATTTCATTTATAACTGCACTCTGCAGTTCTCAGTCTCCATTGTCAGCTGACTGCTGCTGTTTCCTTTTGCCCTCATCTGTCTCTTCTCTTCAGCTATCTAATGTTTGCACTCTCTTCTGGGAATGTAGCATCTTGCCCTTTGATCTGCTAATTTTCCTTTACCTTCTGATCTCTGTCTTCTCTCTGGTGAAAGCTACCTCTTTCATTACTGAATCTCTCCCAAATTTATGCAGCCTTTTGCCATTCTCTGTCATTCCCTTTAATTCCTACAATTATTTTTTTTCAAACAAAAAGGTTTTTTTTAAATAACTTTTAATCCCCCCCACCCCTGCCCCCCACAGTTTACAGCATCTTACAGCTAAGGTAATGTTTTCAACCTTAGGAGAGCATATATTTCTTAATTAGAATTAATTTCATCTTGCAAATACAAGCTTCTCTGTTAAAACTTTATTTAAAAATACCCCCCCCCCCAAGCAATTCACTAATATTTTCTAGCCATCAGATGTAATGGAAATGCAGCTAGTCTAGCAGGTAAAATAATTTTGTTGAGAGTAGCACAGTGCCTTCCTGCTTCTTTAAATATTTAAAATCACTTTGCAACACTTTCTACATGGTACACAAGCAAAAAGCAATTGGGCAAAAATAGCAGTCATTAACTTTGGAGAATCACTGAGCACGACAGGTGGTATATATGATTCAAATTCAAACTACCACTTCTCAGAAGCAAAGTCTGGAGAGGTTACAGTTCCTGCAGTATACAGAGGGAATGTCACCTGAACACTGATTAAAAGAAAACAGGATGGCTGTTCCAGAAACGCTAACATATTCCAATTTTAATAGATAAAATTTATTTGGAACTTATCATCATTAAAATTTAAATACATCCTTAAAATATGCTAAGCAAGTAGGGAAAAAAACTAAATTAACCAAGCTGAAAGTATACTAAATAGAAGTAAAAATTCTACAGATTCCAAAAGATTGAAAGCTGACTTTCATAAATAAATATGTTGATGAATGAAAATTCTCTAGTGATATTTTGAAGGAAATATATTTGCTTACCTCCTCAGTATTCAGTGGTGTTGTATAAATGAAGAATTCATTCATTAATGCCTATAAAAATTATTGGATTTCCTCTGGGGAAAGGTACCATGCCATCTAAGTGAAAAGTAACATATGAATATGATAATGGTTATTAAAAAGAGCAATTTTGGACTTCTGTGGATGTCCTATGCACAGCAATAGATCACATGTAAAGACTCTCTCTGGGATCAAGGAGACAGAATTTTTCCTTCCACAACACACAGTATGAATGCATCTATCCTAAATAGGAAAGTTGGCTCCAGGTAGTCACAGATCCATTGATTCTCCTCAGAATCCAACACTATTTCATGCTGTCATAGCAAGCAACCACACAGATCTCTGATATGCGAGGCACAGGATTTGTAGGCCTTACAAAATTAGCTTCTGTGCAGCAAGATCCCTAGTTCATGCACCAAAAAACGGCACCAGTTTTACTGGATGTTACATCCTCCATGCCAAAAAAGAATAAAATTTGGCCCTATACTAAGCTACAGTGAACTAAATAGGCAGGCCAGTCAAAACAGACATGCATTGTTATGTTCAGTAACGCCAGCTGCAATTAACACCAGCTGCAGTAATTTCAATGGGAGATAAAAATAAGGATAAGCTGGAGCACAAGCCTACTCTAATGAACAAAATGCTGGATTTAAACAGGCATTTACATCATTTAAAGGTGATAAAAATACTTCTAAAGTGTTGGGGGTCTTCAACATTGACTCTGAATTGACCACGAAGGCTACGGGGAGAAATCTAGAACTATGGGCATTCAAAAAATTCTAGATGGTTAATAACTGGATCTTTATTATGAGAGCTGTTTGTATTTATAGGGTATGTAGATTAAATGAATTACTGGTCTCAGTCTATTACTTAGATAACTTTCACAAAACAAATGTTACTGCAATTGACAGTAACTGGAATTCTTCAGATCAGTCTTAGCCAAAATACTGGGAACTCAGTCTCCATGGATGGATCTAGGATTTTGAAAAGCGGCATGCAGATAGCATGGCACATCATTATATATAACACAGGGAGGGAGGGAGAGTCCCTGTGAGACCTGGAAGCACCAGGTGTGGTGCAGAGTATGATTACAACATGTGGATGTCATCTGCGAGGCATCGGCTGTGGTACAGGGGAGGTCGGAGCTGCAGATAGTGTCCACTGGCATCAGGGCATGTAATGGGCAGTCTCCCACATTTACCATATGTTTATGGAAACAGCAGAGTCATAGCAGGCAGGTCAGGGCAGATTGCCCCATAGAGACAGGTGGGCGGACTGGTGTGGGACTTGGCCCCTAGCATGCCCCCATCGTGCGTGTGTGTGTATATATGTGTGTATGTGTATATATAATTTTAAAAAACACAACAAACTAGGCAAAAATAGTCATTGTATTGTATCATTATACCTGTATATATTATAGTTAAATGTACATTTCTTATTCAGATTCATAAAACAAAATCTAGCCTCTTGAGCATCATGACAGTGCCTTCAATACTTCACTGTCAATAATTTCTACACTTGATGTAAGATTTTTAGTTCTAGCTAAAAGCAGACTGCAGGGCTGTGAAATAGAAGAGAGACCATTACAAGGAATGGTTAACAGACAGCAAAATATCAGAAGAAAAAATAGTTTGAATAGTGCAACATCAAGACCATCAAAAAGGATAGAGGGTTGTGTTAACACCTGTGGAGTAGAGGAAGAAAAGCAAATACCAGAGAACCATGAAGTCAATTGACTGTCTCAGCACTACCTGAATATAAAGGCTACCGCCTGTCCCAGGCAGTTCATTTTAAACTTTAGGTGGAGCAAGAATCAAATGGGGTGCAACTGCACCACTGTATTCCCCCTGGATTTACCCTTGTCAACGTGTATAAAACATACACTGGCTTTACACTTGTCTAGGGAAGGAAATTCACACTGCTGTTTCAGAACTGTCCCTGGACAAGGGTAAAGTTTGTCTCCAGGTATGTCAAACCTGGACCTTTCGGGAGCACTAAGTTCCGTGTTAAAGTTATTTATATAAATAACCATGTGTCAACTCAGCCAGGCCTGCTTATTCCAAATATAGTAATCTCTATATTTGGTATACTTCAAAGTCAAAAAGGAAAATGCATTAGGCAACATCATGGCAACTGTAAGCCTTCAAGATATATTACCCCATAAATACTAAGAACTCTGCAGTACAGCTTTTATCAAATGCTGGTATGAATGTAGGAGATTGTGGCTTTCACAAATCAGAAAAATGAAACCATAAATCATGCAGCTTGATATCATATTAGTTGGAACTGCCATCCCGAAAGAACACAGAGGATGGTCAATAATTGATATAATAAATTGACCAGTCAGTGGTGTAGCTTTGAGGCATACACTCTCCTCTGATGTTAATCAATGTAAAGGAAATAACATTTAATGCAGTTCTTTATAACACCAGTTCAGCAAAACACTTGCATATTTGCCCAACTTGAAGCATATTTGAAATTCCTTTGCCTTCAATTGGAGTACTTCTATGCTTAAACTTAAGACACATGCCAAAATGTCTCTCTAAATTAGAGTTCAGAATGAAAAATATGGTAATAAAAGATTTAAGTATGAGTTAGTGGATAGGACAGTCATGAATTCAGACAAGAATACTACTGTTCTTGTTCATGATGGACGTGAACAGTTTATTATAGCCACCTAGCAAGCAGCTTGTGTTGTATGCTTTCCCATCCTCCAGTTCAGCTTAAAAATTAAGCTTGCTGTTGGATGTCTCTTGCATAACCTTTCTTGAACAAACAGTTCTCTGTCACTTAATTTCATCATGATCGGTTCAGCATGCACTTTTTCTAGCTTATTTCCCTTTTGTAGGTTCAAAATGATGGCTGTTTCACCCTCCCCATCCACCTCCACAAATTTTCAGGTGCATTTGAAATGGTAGTATAAGAGTGAAGTTGTATCCATTCAGAAATTATATAAGAGGCAAAAATTTCTTCAGATGTTTTGTTTTATTGAACCAACTATGTAGTTGGGATAGAGTTAAACAAGCTTTTGAATGCAAGACATTGTTCCTCAACATTGTTCCATTGATCACAACAAGCCAGGCACTATCCTGAAACTACTTGTTGCTCAAAGAGCAAGTTTTCTACAAGACATCACAAGCTTCCTCAGCAGAATCCAAACCAGCAACCACCTCCACTAAGATGGCCATCTGTAACCATGGATATTACCAACCTATAACGGGCTACAATACAGTAATGATACAATACTGCTCAATAACGATACAATATTGCTACTGTTACCCAGCAGTAACCTTTTCATACAAAATGAAAACATCTGTGATCGCACACCCCTGGTGATCACCTACCACCCCATGCTGTCCATTCACATCTCTGGGCAGAGTTTCACTGGGCAGCATCCACTGGCTCTTTGGACTCATTTGAGGGCCAGTGAGCACCGGTCAGTGTACTCTGCTCTGCCTCGCCCCCCCCACACCCCACACTTGGAGCACTCATTATTAACTTTTGACCCACATACCTATCCCTGCTTTCACTTTTGTTGTCCCCCATTCTTGTGTGTCCAGTGTCTGCCAAGAATGAGGGAGCCATCATTCGGCACAATAAACAGGCCTATCACCCAACACTGGAGCCAATCAGAAGAATCACCAAACTACAGCTTATAATCAACAAAGATCACACCTTGGAATAAATATTTCCACCTCCTGCCCCTGGCTTTCAAACAGCCTCCTAACCTTGCCCAAGTCATCATCAGAAACAAACTTTTCACTGCCCAACAGACATGAAGTGGGGCACAGCCTTACCTTGGCAAGAAATGCTTAACCTGTTAGCATATGTCCATTTCCAGTACTATCAACACTCCCCATAACAAAACCATCAGAATCCCTGGATCCAACACATGCCTTTCCCAAGATGTGATATATTTGATCTAATGCACCAAGTGCCCTCACGGCAACTACTAGGCCTGTGCAAATAGGAAAGTATTTGATTCAGATTCAGATTCAAATTTGGCCAATTTGGAGCACAGTGATTTTTTTCAGAGATTCAGATCACTGTCCTGAATTGATTTGGCTGAATCTGCTTCGGAAGATTCAGCGCTGATTTGGTGATTCAGCCATAGACTATAATGGGGAACCACTGAAATACCTATAACTTTGTCATCTTTTGTCATATTTGGATGGGAGCAGCAGGGATGGTAACCCCCTCTGAGAGCATGTGGCCTGCCAAGTTTCAAGGATATAGGTGGAAGTGTTCCTGGGAAACTGAACCTCAAACTATTCAAAGCAAAACTCATGACGTGTGTGCTAAGGCTCAGCGGGATGAAAACAGCAGAGATGGTAGCCTGTAACAGGGAGCCTTCCCAGTGCTCAGGCAGAAACAGCTCACAAAAGGGACAGAAACACTGCAGACAGAGGCTTATGTGCTGTTTCTACACCCTCCCCTAGAGCACTGTGATTGGAAGGGGACTCAGGGAAAGATCAGTCACTAGCTAGCTACATATGTCAGCCTTTCCCCCCTTCCTATCCCCCCTCTTCTTAGTTTCTGTTTTCCTGCAAGGCTACCTTCTGAATCACTGAATCTCTGAATCTTTTTCCGAATCTTTTCTGAATTGATTTGGATTTGGGGGGGCCGAGGTGGGGGGGAGGTTGTCTCCCAATTTGATTCAGATTCAGTGATTCGGCCTCCGAATTGGGCCGAATCTTCTCCAAATTGAATCAGCAACCAAAGCTTCTCACACCCCTAGCAACTAGATAGGTGAAACTAAACTTCAACTGTGCACCAGAACAAACTCTCACAGCAAAAATATAAAGGACAGAGACACACATACATACACACCATTAGAAGCACATTTCTCACAGAACAACCACTCTATCTCTGGCCTCACTAGCCACATGTTCAAGGCAAATCTAGCACTTTTAAATGACAAACTTGGGAACAAACAGTCATAAACTAGCTGAACACTAAGAACCAATGACTAAACATTGATATTAGTTTTATGGCGCATTATAATTTACCTGACTCCTGAATTCTTTCCACATGTGAGAAGTGAAAATGACCCTTGTCCCTTTTGATAGGGCTTGATTTCCCAGTAATTAACTTCTTTTCTTCTGCTAGCTGTGTGTCTGTTGCCCCTGGAAATTTGTCTCACCCCCTTCCAGTGCTGCTCTTTACTATTCCATGCCTGACTTGTTCTGGTCAGAGCTAAAAAAGAATGTTGTGGGGCCATTAATTTTAGATAATTCCTGGAGCTCTTAATACCTGGATTGTCCACACATTAATACATAAAGCTAGTTTTAAGCACACTTTCAGCATCTTAAAGTTACACCATTCCAGGACAGGTTTATCTCTGATCTCTGTTACCCAGATCATGTTCCATGAATGTGTGGCCACTCCCCAGAGATGAGATGCCCAAGTTGCAGTCCTCTAGCATCCCAGGATTCAGTGTCTGCTCCCCCACCCTCCTGTTCTGTGTGAATAAACTTTCCACCCCCTGAACTCTACTGCCCAGGGGGTGGTTCTGGCACCAACCCAACTCCCATCACCAAGGGTACAAGATAAAGAAAAGTTATAGTGTATCTGCCAGCATGTTTGAAGTCAGGATTGCTGGCTTCATGGTGGACCTGTGTATGGATTCTGGAGAACACCAATTAACACCACTGATTAGGAGGTAAAAAAAATTCAAAATATGGAGACAATATCTGGTGTAACTGGTGTTTTAAAGTCTCTCACAGGTACGGAATTCAAGAGCTGTGAAGCAGCCCAATCTATAAAAGAGTTAGGGGGTTGACTTAAAAGTCAAAAAGAGTTAGCCAATAACACCAAGCTGGTGGGTGTAGTAGATATGCTGGAGGGTAGGACTGTGATTCAGAATGACCCAGGCAAATTGGAGGATTGAGCCAAATGAAATCTCATGAGGTTCAACAATGACAAGTGCAAAGTCCTGCACTTAGGACACAACAATCCCATGTACTGGTACAGGCTTGGGGCTGCCTGGATGAGCAACTCTGCAGAAAAGGACCTGGGGGCTACAGTGGACAATAAGCTGGGTATGAGTCAACAGTACATCCTTGTTGCCAAAAAGGCTAATAGCCTACTGGGCTGCATTAGTAGAAGCATTGCCAGCAGATCGGGGGAAGTACTTATTTTCCTCTATTCTGCACTGGAGGGGCCACATCTGGAGTACTCTGTTCCATTTTGGGGCCCCCACTATAGAAAGGATGTGGACAAATTGGAGAGAGTCCAGTGGAGGGCAACGAAAATGGTGAGGGGTTTGGGGCACCTGATTTATGAGGAGAGACTGAGGGAACTTGGCTTATTTAGTCTGCAGAAGAGAAGGCTAAACAGGGCTTTGATAGCAGCCTTTTACTACCTGAAGGGTGGTTCCAAAGAGGATGGAGCTAGACTATTCTCAATTATGACAGATAATAGAACAAGGAGCATTGGTCTCAAGTTGCAGCAAGGGAGGTTTACGTTGGATATTAGAAAATACTTTCTCACTGGGAGGGTGCGGAGGCACTGGAATAGGTTATGTAGAGAGGTGGTGGAATCTGCATCCTTGCAGGTTTTAAGGCCTGGCTTGACAAAGCCCTGGCTATAATGATTTAGTTAGGGATGGTCCTGCTTGAGCAGGAGGTTGGACTAGATGACCTCCTTAAGTCCCTCCCAACCCTAATTTTCTACTATTCTGTGATTCTATGACTTGAAGGAAGCATCAGCAGGAGGTAGTAACAAAGCCATTAAAATAATTGGCATTATGCTATGCTAACTTGTTGTCTGGAAATAATGAAGAGCTTGGGACATGATCAGACACAACAATGAATTGTGCTTATACCAGGGAGTGTTCCTGTGCCACATCAGAGAGGAATTAGAGAAACTGAAGGAGGATCTGAGCAATCAACTTCATTTTGGGTATCCCCCACTTTGCAAGTTGAAAACCAGAAGATGTGTGTTGGGCCCAGGAGACTGCATGTACAAACTATCCAACATAACTGTCCTACATACGATTTCAGAAGAAAAATAATTGCTTTGGTTTGTTTTCTGGGTATCATTAAGGTGGCACCTGAGTTTACCTCAATAAAGTGCACTTGTAAATGCACCCAGTACTATTAATTGGTGTTTCCCAGAAACTATCCAGAGGTCCATCGTGAAGACAGCAATCCTGCCTTCTAACATTCCTACAGGTTCACTGTGATTGTTCTTTATCTTGCACTCCTGGGGGTTGAGCAAGTAAGAGAGAACCTGCCCTGGTATCCCTTCCTAGGGAATTTCAGCTGTGTAGAATGTCTTTTGCACTCCTGCATACATATAACTCGGGAGATTTCAGAGCCAATTAAATGATCTAACCCAAGTTTTGAGATATCCTTCTATACTTTTGATGACTTCATTTTCATAGAGCATGGGAATTAAGAATGGAAAGGTTTTCATATCTGTTTAAGGAACAGGGGCTTAAACTAGTAGGAAACTAATATCAGTTTGCAAGGAAGCTGACCACCTGCATTAGAGTTAAAAATCAGTGAAGATGGTGTAAGTACGTTACCTAGTCTTTCTGACTTCTGCAGGCAGGCTTTGCTCCCTGAGGAGCTTGTTAGCCATTCAAACACACTCTCTAAGCAACAAATGAGCAAACAAATACACAAAGAAAGCAAAACCCTGTCTTAAGCACTAGTAGGAGAGCCCTCTGTTTCTAACTCCAGCATAGCACTGGTCCATTCTTGCAGCAGGATGTTGTGCTCACAGCTTGCTTCTTTCTCTTCTGGGAGTTCCAAAGGGGACACTCCCTCCCATTATCCAAATGCCCTGCAACAAGGCTGATTGTTCCCTCTAAAAGGGACAGACCACCCTATGACAGATGCATTGAAGCCTCAACCACAAAACAATTATCATTATGAAGAACTAGAAGGATTCTGCAAGCCTGGAAGAGTTACAGTAAAGGAGTTTTGTATAATTTTTCACATAATGGATAGTACCATTATAACAGCTTACTAAGAGCAATCTTGTCTGCAGAAAGAAAAACAGAAAGTTTTGGAGTCACTGAAGGAAGGTCCTTTAAAGTCAAAACCATATAGTACTTAAATCTTGAATCCATCCCAGTCACTTGTGGTAACCTCTGATATATCTATGGCATTGTATTTTCACTTGAATCTTCACTGGAGTGTGAAGCTGCTATCTTATTTTATATCATGCTGTCTTTGATAAGGAGGAATTATTAAGTTATTTAGGTCCTCCCTGTTTGGATGGAGTTATCTACAATGTTCTAATAAAACTTTTGGTTTCTATTTCTAGTACAATATCTACTCAACTCCAGTGCGTTGTTAAGATGATTGGGTTTAAATTCCCCATGCACAGCTTTGAAAGTTGGCACTGAAGTGCTGTAATGCACTACGCAAACCAATGTGAAGCCAGTAAAAAAGAAGAATCATTGAGTCAAGTAAGAGATTTAGAAGACCTTGTACCTGGCGTTGGTATGGTTACAACTTCATTCCTTTGTTCTTTTACAATTCTAATTGTTAGAATATAGAATCATGTGGAGTTAAAGATTATTTATTGCCAGAAATCTTTTTCATGGGTGCACAACACAGGAGTGAGGCGGAAGAAAGTTCTTTCCATTATGACAATAGCAATTTCTGAGCTTCTATGAGTTCAGCGTTTGCTCAAACCATCACAATGACCAATCACAATGCCTCGCACTAGGCTCCTCTGGTGAGGCAAGGAAGAGGAAGGATCAGAATTGTCCCATATGTGTCGCACAAGTAGGAGTCCTCACTATACCTCTTCAAGGGCAGTGCAGCAACTTTTTATCCGTAGGTGTTCTGGAAAGTATTCTGCCCCCTGGATCCACAATTCTTCCTAAACATATGGTCAGAAAGTTTCAACCAAAAAAAAAAAAAAGACCCGCTGAAAGAAACTGAAATCCATCCATAGCAATATGTTTGGCAGACAAACTGTCACTTCCAATTACATTTTTCAAAGAGAAATTTTAGAAATAGAATTACTTTCTGAATTGAAATTACCATTTCAGGTAAGTTTTTAGAAAACTGAAAGGATTTAGTAATTATTAGGCAAGGGGAAGGGGAATTCTTTTTCTGACTTTGTTTTTTTTCTTTTTCTACACCATAGCTTCTGACTTTTTTGTCTTTTTCTCACTCACCTTTTGTCAACTTTACCAAAATAGGAGCAGTTGCCATGTTGTAAAGATTTGTTTCCCTTTTTACTACCTTGTAACTTTGCAAGGTTTCCCAGTTTGGTGAAATGTAACTGGGCGGCCTCACTGCACTTCATCATTTCTAACCTCTTTTTCTCTTTGGATTTTACTCACTTTTTCTTCTTAACTTAAAATATAAACTCTTCAGGAAAAAGATAGTCCTTTTGGTGGTCATGCAAGGCTAGGCGGGGGCCAATCCAATTATGACTGAAAGCTGTGGATGATACTATAAGATTGTTTATATAACCATATCATCATCCTTAACAGATCTGTTACTTCTGTGTTTGCAGAGTAGTATCTTCTTACATAGTGACCAAAAAGGTTCTGTCCTGCTGCTTCATTTTTATCAGCCTGCAATGTCATCATACCTAAATCTAACATCTTGGCCACATTTACACGAGACACTGACTGTGCAGTATCCCAAGACTAATGCGCAGTAGCATTGAGTGCCAGAAATTGTAAAGTGCCAATACTACGCAGTAGTCTCAGGCTACTGCACAGTCAGCATCACACCATAACATGGATTACTGCACAGTCATTTAGTACTAGTAGTAGTATGCAAGTACTAAATGACCGCACAGTAATGACTGTGCAGTCAGCTTCTGGTGTAGATGTGACCCTTGCATACCAAAAAGATTTCTTATTAAAGCCTGATCAGCACATTTTTTGTGTTCCACTATACTTACATTTATGTCCTTTCAATAGCATAAGCTAGATCAATAGAAGTATCTGGGCTCTAAAACATTATGTTGTCCCATGTTACCTATATAAGTTTTAAGTCAGTGGAGTTAGTGGTGTTGACCATCTCTAACATCCATCCTGTGCAAATCCATTGAATGCATCTGATTCGATGGATAATACTGACATATAAAATAATGAAGTTACAGAGGGGCATAAAAAGGACCTTGTTTGACTTATAGCAATATTGTCATTTATGACAATAGAAAGGAAATAACCCAGGTTTATTTTTGGAAGCTGGAAGTTTGCAAGGCTCATAGTTAGTGGAATAAAACATATCACCTGTAAACTGAGAACAATATCAGAAATATAACATGAAGCCCTTTTCCAGCCTGATCCCAGTCATCACTAGAACTGCACTGATGCAAACTTTTGCAGATAAGATAAACTTGTGGTTTGTATGAACATAGCTTATTCCTGTTGCAAGCAGGGGAACAATTGAATATTTAGGTGTTCAGAAGTTTAAAACAAACTGTAAATTAACATGCATGCATATTTTGACATGCAGCATTGTTCTGAAATAGACAATCAAAATAGTTCCCTAGAAAATGTAAAAATGAAATATTTGAACTTTTTCAAAACTACATTTTTGGGGGGTTTTGGCTAAAGGGCTCACTGAATTTGATGCAAACTTCCAATTCTTTTCAGTCAACCTGAAGCTGTAGCTTCCAGTAAATTGTGATCCTTTCTAGTTAGAACATAAACAAAACTACTAGAGTTAAGAGTGGATCATGCCCCTACCACATGTTCACACCACTTTTAATTGTTTCTTTTCAGATAGCTGAAGGTCTTGTGTGCTTTCTCCTGACCTGTCCTTAGCATTTCTTTTTCTGTTTGAATTTCTATTTTAGAAAGGCTTTTTACTGTCAATTTACAGTCTTGTTAAATTAATTGTTTCAGCAGGGATGCTTAACAATGTGAGACTCAAGAAATATCATGTGCTAGCTTAACCAAGAAAAGATTAAGGGGATCACTTGATCACATTCTCTAAGTACTTCACATAGGAAATAAACATGATCCTAGAGAAGTGAGTAAATCTGCAAATATCTGATGCCTGGCAATTGAAGTGCAACAAAAAAAAATCAAAATAAAGATAAGACAAATGTATGGCAGGCACTTGGAACAACTTACCAAGATCGCAGTGGCCACTTCTAAAACAAATGTGGGTGTTTTTCTAAAAGATATTCTCTTAAGATGAACCAAGAATCAATCTAGTTGTCCTATGACGTATATTATATAGAGAATCAAGATAAGCATCATTGTTTCTTTTCACCACATAATCTTTGAATTTATTTGTGTGTACATGCACATATCTCTTATGGTTTGAAATAACTTTTAGTTTAGAATTCTTTTTAATTTTATTTCTTATAATATAAATCAGGGCCCAGCAACCTTTTCCAAGCCACAGGCCAGAACAACCTGACTCTGTTTGAAGGCAGGTTGCGTGGCAGTGGCAACACACCAGCAGTGGGGGACAAGAGGGGTGGGTCTTTCTCTGCCCCTGCCAGAGCCACACAGCTGGAAGCTGTGGCCATATCACTACTGTGCCTCCCAGCTTTCTGTTCCATATCTGTGGTGTGAGCACAGCTTCCATCCAGAAGGGAGCTACACCAAGACTGGGGAACTGGAAGCTGCTTCTGTGCTGCTGCTTTTCCCAGTCTTTGCCCCAGAGAAGC
>NW_005842141.1:878721-886482 GCF_000455745.1 Alligator sinensis
GAAATCTACACCAACACTGCAGCCTTGGGGAAGGGGAGGGGGCAATAAGAAGTGGAAGCAGCATGGAAACAGCTACCAGTTCTCTGGCCCCATAGCAGCTCATCACTGCTCAGCCCTAGCATGGGCACAGGCTGAGGCAAAGAAAGACCCTTGGCTCTGCAGGCCAGATCCAGTAGCTTTGTATGTTGCTGGACCCTAATATAAATATTGATAGAAATGAAGCAAACATGTTTTTGATAATTTTGTTCTGCAGGAAACTTCCAGGTTGTTTTTATTCTGCATTGGACGGACCACAAACAAATTTTGAAACAATGATATATTGGTTCCTGCATAGACTCTTTTACATATTACATAGAAAAACTCTGGTTTTATTTAAATAAGATTTGCAGTTCCCCTTTAAGAATAATATATTCCCAAGACTGAAAGTAGTTTTTAAAGCCATAACTCATTGAAACACTGAGGCAGTTTCATATAATCAGTCACATATTTTACATTCAAAAGGAATTTAGCTTGCACTCTCTGTTTCTGTTTACTCTGTTTAGTGATGCTGCTACCCTATGAGACAGTATTTTCATGTTTGTGCTGTGTCTGCACCTTTGAGCTTTTCTTTATAATGTTAGATCAGTCTTTCTCTTACCAGATGTTCTTTTAATTTATTTATCTGTGATAAATTCACACCAGTATTTTGTGTCTTATCACAGATTCACATAGGGTAACCAAATTTGGAAGTAGATTTTCAATCATAGATCTTTCAAATATTGCTCAATTTCATTTTTCTACCACATATAAAAAGCCCTTCCCCTATATCTTTCAAGAGAGTCTTCTTTGTTCCTGGGTGAGGAATACATTTCATATTTATATTCACTGCAGTCTTGGGACTTGTGCTTTTAGAAAGAAAAAGGGAAATAAATGAGAGACATTTCCACTATCTGCTCAAGTCCTGGGATTTTCCTACAGAAATGTGACCACATGTTTCTACTAAGCTATTCATTCCACTTCCTCATGGTAAGGTTCAAATTCTCAGTGCATATTCGCTGTCTGTGCAACTGCCACATTTAACCCATCTGAGCATTTTGCATGTGGATGATCTTGTCTTTTCCATGTGAATACTTCAACCATTGAGAAAACTTGAAGTAGGGTTTGATGTCTGCAGCTTGGGCAATCATCAAATGTTTCAAATACATCTCAGAATCAAAGAAGTATAGGGCTAGAAGTGGCCCAGAAGCCAAGGATAATTTGGAAGCCAGGAGAGGATAGTTTGGGCCTCTCCTATTTTCCAGGGGATTTCAGGATTTTAACACTTGTTCTCATTCAGAATGTGAAAGAAAAACATTTGACATTTCTGCGGAAAAGGGAAAGAACTGGTGTCTCTGCCTCAAAGACAGCCTGCCTCACTGGCTGCTCTGTGAGCACAGATGTTGGATGCCTGAGACTCCCCAGCTCCAGGGAAATTTGTATGCTGGCTGCCCTGAGTTTGCAGGCCTGTGAAGCCTGTGGGAACACTTGGTTCACAAGTGGTCCCAGATATTAGGAAGCCTTCCTTGTGTGTTCTGCATCCTGGGTTTCAAAGTGGCCATGGAGGTATTGGACAAGCTTTAGTTAAAATATCCTCACCACCATTTTGAAATGCAGGATGCTGAATACATGAGACGCTGCAGTATGCTGGGGCATTCTAATTAGAATGCTCGAGAGACTGGAATTGACTCTGCTCTGATGTCTTCCAATCACAACGTGTTGGAGCACGTGTACACAGGCAGCCCTTGGAAGTACACTAGTGTTGTACACACAGGGCATACAGTGTGAATTAAAAACAAGCTGGAATCTTATCAGGGGATAAGGCACAACACCGCATTTATTGGAACATAAAACATACAACATAAAAAGAATAAAGAACAGTAAGGTTATTCGTTTCACTCATTCCCATGCATACTCTATTCATTCATTCATTCATTCATTCAAAAGAGACAAGCACGCACATACACACATAAGTTAGACAGTCCTGCAAAGGTTAAGGTGTTACCAAGTTTCAAAGCTGCTCAAGGTCTGTCTGGTGGCCAGCCAGGCTGACCAAGAGAGTTGGAGTCGGGTCTTGTTGGATGCTCCCAAAAACCTTCTTGAAGGTGGAAGAGACCCAAAGCCTTGTCTTTGTGTTCATTCTTTATAGCAATAGCTGTCCCTGGGCTTTCAGTCTTTATCTCTTGTTGGGGAGAATAAGTGCCTCCCAAACTTCTAAGCAGCAAAGCAGCTCCTCTTAAATAGGCATTGACTGAAGCAAAGACACCTCAATCAGAGGTTCTCTACCCCCTACAAAGGGTCTTCAATCTGGGGGACACAGTCCTCAGCACAGCTGGGGGACCTCAGCACTCCACAGCTGCTCCACTAGTGTTGGTCTTTAGACTTCTCACAAGCAGACATTCCTTGTTCACTCAGCCCTATCCATCGCATGCTTATCTCGCCCGGCTTTTCTGGAGCCTCCTGGGCATCACTGGCAATCCTACCTTTGTTGGTGTGTCCACAAAGCTATTCCAGTCTTTGTTAGATGTCATCTTGTCTTGTCCTGCACATAGGCAGCTCTCTTAACAGCAGGGATCCTATTAACTTTTTTTTTGTCTGTATACTAGCTTTACAGGGAAATTGAGACCTGCAACATTATAACAATGTGAACACAAGTAAAACAAAAGTATTACAATAAATCCCATAGTCCATCACATAAATTTAAAAGACTAGACTGTAACTGTAATCTGTATGTTTTATTTATAGTTATCCTTTTATCTATGGGTGTTTTTACTCATTATTTTGTCATTTTATTTTCTAGTACCTGTCTCGGACGGCCAGGGCCGACTCGAGTTATGCTCGTACGTCAGGGCGGGCTGGTGAATGGAGAGGCAGACACAACTTATTGGTTGCAAAAAACTTTACTCACGCCGCTTGCAATCACGACGCAGGTGGTCCGGTCGTCGGAACAACCACACGAGTTGTTCCAGCTGGCGGGGCCCAAGCTAGTTAATCCGTCCGCAATTCGAAGCCGGCGGGGAAAGGGGTACGTCGGGGCTGCGCTTGGTGATGGGAAAAAAAATCAATAGGTGATCAGTCTATCGATCGGCAGCCGCAAGTCAGATAACTTCAGAGACACTCTGCAGCGTGCTCCAAGCTCTTCGACTTGGGCGGAAGTCGCGTGGAATTTTAAACGGCCAGCGAGCCAATTACTAGCCGCCACGTGTGAATAATTTAGCACTGGCCAATAACGGGGCACAAATTTGCATCCGAATAGCGGGAACTCTTTGCACCGTGCATTTCTGTGCTGCAAAGAAGAAATGCATCCTGCAAAGGAAACTGCAAATTGGCGGGAACTCTCCTGCACGCAGGCTCTTAATTGCAGCAGAACACTCTGCTGTCCAAAGGAGCTCTCATGTGGCCAGGAAATTCCATAGTGCCGAGGCACAAAACATCACTGGGTTGTGACAGTACCTCATGATCTATTCAGCTTAATTGAATAATTAACATCTAGATCATAATAGCAAGGAAGTAAAAGTAATTTCAGATAATATAAATGTTTTTCCTACCCAAGAATCACTTCCTTCTCCAAAAGTGTTTTATCTTACAAAAATTATATTTTGTAATTAAAACCTGCCAAAAATTGATTAAAATGGACTAAATGAGAAATTTATGAGTTAGTTATGTGCAATCCATTCCAATGTAAAAGTATTTCAGTATTCTTATGTGGATAATAAAACTTTGTTTGAATGAGCAATTAAGCATTTGCAGGTGAAACATTTCTGAGAACTGAATCAAATTATGTTTATTCTTTCAGACAGCCCCATATGTCTTGCTCATAAATATGGTCAGGTAGTGACACCCAGTGGATTGGCGGCTCCCTCTCTCATTTCAGCCACATAGATCTCATTGGCTGATCTCAAAATGAATATCATGAAAAGAATGATACAATAGCAGTGTTGTAATGCAGCTAGGGAATGTTCAGGGCCAGAGGCTTGTAGATTAAGACCTTGACATAAGTAGGCCTTGCTGAAAGCTCAATATGCAAAAAAAAAAAAAAAAAAGTGGTTGGTATTTAACACAGACCTACTAAAGAGGTCAATTGCTAAGGCCCCTGGCAGATGTTAACTTGAGTTGCATGATTGAGATTTGATTAATGTTATCCCAGATCCCCAAAATTGTATGTCCTGCCATGCCACACAGATAAATACTCATATAGTCTCAAATGCTAGGGGCATCCTGAAGAATCAGGTGGGGGAAAATGAACAGGATGCTTCCTGAGTGCTTGCTATCTGTCACCTGCTGGAGGGGCTTCCATACAATGAATACATAAATAACGGAAGGAGTCTTACTCATTGTATCTTTTCTTTCACTTTTCAATTTGCCATTAACATATCTAGTATCTGGGTTCCTAATAAAAGTCTGCATCCAGCTTACTTGTCCTAATGGTTTGCCTTTTGCTAGCTGATGTATGCTTAACAACTGTAGTATCTAAAACTGAACTTGCAGGAATCTCAGGTTTAGATCACAGCTGTCCAACTGATGGCCCCAGAGTGGTTGACCTGTGGTCCTGGACTCCCCATCTGACTCCCTGCACTTCTCTAGCAGCTTCAGGCACGGTCTCCAGGCTCCTGCTTGTACTCCCTACCCCCAGCTCTGGGAGCAAGGCAAGATAGGGCAGCACTATTCACAGACCTGAGGCAGTCTCTGGCTAGGTAGCACCTGGGAATCTTGTGCAACATGCCAACACGGTATAGTGGGGATGCAGTGTGGGGTGCTGACATTGGACTTGGTGGGAGGGGGAAAAGGAGGGAGGAATTGCCATATAGCGCTGTAGGGGTACACATAGTGCTGTGTGAATGACATAGGGCTACCAATACAGTGGGGGTGGGGGTGTATCTGCACGGTTGGATAGCTTGGATTTTGATCTGACACTGGCTCCAATGTCAGTCAAATTGAGGAATCATCTCCCTTTTAGAAAGGAAGAACTCTCTATAGAGGGAGATAATTGAAAGGAAAGCCAGACATCATGGGGCTCTGTTCCCAACTTGCTGTGAGTTTAAGTTAAGTGATTTAGTCCCCAGTCCTGCAAAAGTTTGCACACATGCTGGTTACATGCCTTGTGAGGAATCCCAGTTAAATTGACGTAGATACTCAAGGCATACAGTTAAACATATTAGTTAATCTTCACAGGGTCAGGAGCCTTAATATCTCTGTGCCTTAAGTTTTGTACCTGTCAAATAAAAAAACATATTTAGCCACTTTAAAGTGCTTTGAGGTTCTTGGATGAAAAGCTCTATGTAAGTGCAAAATGTTAATATTTATAATGCTGGCAAAATAAATATGAATTGTTAATGCAAGAGTTTAGGTTGACAGCTTGACACTTTAGGAGCCAGTTGGGACTTTCACTGTAAACTAAATCCAGAACTTCTGCCAGGACAAGTTCACATAGCAAACCTGACTAAGCCATAATTTCTGCAGAGACATACCTTGAAAAATAAATTATCTGCCTCATTGAGTAAACATAAGAATTTGTTTCTAAGTCATAAAAATTGGGGGGAAAATACCAGATTCTGTCAACAACTTCGTGTTATTAAAAAAGAGCAAAATGTTCCTTTAGCTGGCATAGTAACTAATTCTTAGATTGCCTCCCTTTGTAAATACAGTCCAAGATTTTATTGTCAAATGGTCATCATCATTTACTAATCTCAGGCAGAGAAAATCCAGCACATTCAGTTTCTCTTGCTATCTTTCCTTTTGTCCAACTTCTGTGAGGTATAAAACATTCAAACCATACACAAGACTAAATAAACTTGCCATTAACACTACCACTTGAGCGACCAGACGTACTACTGATAGCAGCAGTCCAGGGCAAGCTAGAATGGATTTGCAGTGTATTGGTCCTGATACATATTGGGATAATCTGAACAAGCTTGGCATGCACAAAATTCAAGAAACATAGAAGGGAAGTGCCCCTGGGGAATGCCTCCCACACACTGCACAGACTGGGATCAGTTCAAGCCATGGATTAATACCCCCCACACTATGCACAGCAGACAGTTCCAAGGTGAGCCAGAGATGTATGGGGGTAAGAGACAGATGGGGTTTGACATAAATGTTCTGGCAATAAAACCTCAGGTTTGGGAGTGGGGTACAGGACAGACCCCAGCCACTGCTGGCTGGTCTGGCTGCAACCAGGGCTACAGGACAGATCCCAGCCACTGCTGGCTGGTCTGGCTGCAACCCCAAGATGATATTTTCTTGTCATGAGGCCACCACCTGGGTCTGTAGAGCCCCATTCTGTACCTGCCAGGCATCTACCTAAGTGTACATTTCCCACAGATTGGTAACCAAACGCTCCATAGAGGATTTGGTGACCTCTGGTCACATGTGAACCAAATGCACATGATGCCAGAGGCCCCACATGACCATGTATGTTAGGTGTAGGCAAACTATAAGGGTTAATCAGAGCATAGGTTGTTAGTCTATGTGTATTTCACTAGGCAGTTGGTTACCAGAGTGGAAGCTAGGTATCAGTCCAATGGTTGACACAAGGTCCTGGTGAGGGCCAGCAGTTGTTCCAACCTGGGAGTTCCAAGACAAGAGCAAACAGGAAAGTCCAAGCCACAGGTTCAGTCTGTTACCCAAGCAGCTTTCTGCTGTCTGATCTGAACTTATACAGCAAGTGTGGGCAGGGCAGGGCTAGCTACTTGGGTAACAGACTTCTTTGCTGTGTCTCTGGTCTGCTTGGTGCTCCTAAACCTGATGCTGTTTGCTGAACCTGTGGTGTGGACCTTCCTGTTTGCACCCCTCCCATCCCCATTTAGTAATCTCTTAGCCTGATTGTCTGATTACCTCCACCTGAGGCTTGATCAGACCCAGCTGGGCTGTGGCTCACTTCCCAAGTGCCAAGTCTTGTATTCAAGACCCAGGTCTGGTGCATCTCATCTAATGATTTTCTCCAGGTCCTTAAGCTATCACTGATCAGGGACTGCCACAGATGAGATGCTTGGCCCTGTTCAGTGGTGTAGGGGCAGGACTGCCCACCTCCTTAATATGAGGTCCGAGGTTCCAGACCCTAGTGTGGCTTGGCTTGGCTTGGCTGTGGGCCTCTCCTGGTCAGCAGTGGCTTTTTTTGTTTTTAATGTATTTTCCCTAGCTCCCATGGGCAATACCTGTTACAGAGTCCCAAAGAGAAGACTGCTAACCCTGCCCGCTGTGTAGCTCAGGCCCTCATCTATGGGTGTACTAGTGGCTGGCCACACATTCAAAGTTCTCCTCCCTGACACCTCATTGTGATGACACATTGGTTCATCTCAGGGCTGGCAGGGTTTTTTTTTTCCCCCACCCCATTCCCTGTCCCAAGAAGAATGGTGTACAGCTCCTGAGGCTAACTACAGTAATGTGTCCACCTGTTGTGGAACAACTCCACAGAAAGAATATGAGTTCAAGGCTCTGGTGTAGCATAGAAATTTGGCAGCAAAGAAGTGGCAATTAATACTACCACTGCCCCCATGCTGCCAAATATTTTGGACTAGTTGGGAGCCCTATAGGGCAGATGATATGGCTCTGTGGAGCAGATCTGGCCTGCAAGCAGGACGTTAAGCACCCCTGACCTATAGCATACTTGATTATTTCAAATGGAACAAAGCAGCCCCTAAATCTTCTATAAATTTACGGTAAAAGCTCTGTTATCTGGCATGAGTGGGGAATGGTGGGTGCTAGTAATCTAAAAGTGTTGGTTACTTGAGGCAGGGTTTTTCAGCA
>NW_005842141.1:886513-892898 GCF_000455745.1 Alligator sinensis
AGAGGAACGAGGGGTGGGGGGGGGGGGAAGCAGCGCAGGGTGGTGGGTGGTGGCAGCAGTCACTGCATGCAAGCTCCCCATACCGCATCCAGCCAGCCAGCCAGAAATTCCAGTTAATACAATGTGCCGGTTACTAAAATGCCAGGTAACACAGTTTTTACTGTATTATATTATCATTGCTATTATTATTATACAAAATTCATTCTTCACCTTATACATGAATGGAGCAGTTAGATTTTTTTGCAGAAAAAAAAAAACCCAATGGTATAATTTCACTATATATAGCACAGAGAAATTTCATTTACTATATGTGAAGCTTTTTCATTCTGCTTCTAATCCAATTTCCTTGACCATCAATTAAATTCACATACCAAGAATCAAGTATTGCTCACTAACTTTTCTTTAAGTTCCTCAACTTTTAGGCTACCAGTACATAATCAAATATATTATTTAGTATTACCACAAGATGGCACCTTTGAGCCCATTTTGAAAACTTTTCTTGTAACTTGCTATCTCACTAAAGATCATTGGGAGCATGGATTGTGTTTGTTCGTTTTATTATTTATTAAATGGTTCTTTCAACCTCTAAATAATATACACATAATTATTTTAGGAACACTTTGTATGACGAATTCCTCATTCGCATTCATAAGTTTTTTACTTTTTAACTAGGATTCCTCAGGGCAGCAATAAATATTTTTAAGTATTACATGTTCTTTTTCAACCCTGTAGTCAGCCCATCATTGGGAATATCCATAATCTAATAAAAAAATATATGCTAAATCTTATTTTATAAAATAGCAAAAAGGAACAAAAAGGAAATATTTCATTTTACTCCTTTTTTAAGACTTGGACAAAGATGCAGGACTAATTACTCCTGGGTTTACAGATTTGTTGTTTGAACTTTACTTATTGTTCTAGCTTCTAACACTTCTAATCAGAGCCTTAGCAGCAGCATCTTTTAACCAAAATAGCCCTACCATATATTAAGCACTCAGATGCTTGACTTTGCTGATAAACATGATAGAGAAAGCTGGATGTCCAAAATGTTCAGTCAGTGTCTAAGTGTGACAGGGGGCAAGCCCTGGGCCAAGTCTCAAGTAGGTCCATCCACATGTCTCTATGAGGAAGTCCTCCCAGTCTTGCCTGCCATGACTTTGCTGTTCCCATAACTGGTGGAAAATGATGGAGACTACCCATTACAGGCCCCAATGCCACAGGGCACTATCACTGCGCTGAACCTCCCCTATACAGTGGCCTATGTCTCATAGATGGCATCATATGTTCTTGCTATACACCCGGCCTAATGCCGGACCAAGCTTAGTCCTCATTGTCAGGCCTCTTTCACACACACATTCACATTGCCCTCCTCTCACTAGAGCCTCTTGCACTCCACCCCCTCTCACAGGGTTGTTTTCTTGCATTGACAACTTGTTCTGCCCTGCTCCCTCTTGGAGCGGCTCCCGTAGGCCTTTGGTGCTTTATCCGGATCACACCTTGGGTAGCAAACATACAGACTCTTGGGTCTCTCCCATGACCCTCACCTGGGTAGTGGCCAGCCAAATTCCCAACCTGGGACAAGCTTACCCTGGCCCCTCCTGGGGCAACTCTACATAAATATACACAAAAACACACTGGGCCCCAGGCCCCACCTACTGGGCTTCCAGTCCTTGGTTCCCCCTCACTGGGGCTCCACACTGCCCCTTCTCCAGGGCTAACTCTATGCCCCTTCATGGGCTTGGGGTTTTACACCCCCAGGACCTCAGGTGCCTTTCCTTCAGTGTGTCTGGTCCCATAGTTTGTATATTTTCCATTGTATAGTGGGGGCTGAAGTTTTAAGGCACCCCTACCTGCCTTTTACCAGGAAGGTAACTGGCCTGGCATTTTCTGGGGACTCCCAAGCCACTAGGAGCTAGGGTGACCATCATAGAGGACAGTCTGGTTGTCCTCTGTTCTCTATTGATACAAAACCAGACACCTTTATGTCTCTTGAAGAGAAAAATAGAGGACATAAAGGCATTGGGTTTCCTATCAATAGAGGACAGAGTAGCAGAAAAACAGAATGTCCTCTATGATGGCCACCCTACTAGGAGCCCCACCCTTCCCCAGCAGGGTGCAGTTCCAAGTCATACCCAGGACCAGGAACCTCCAAACCATCCCCTGTAGTTCTTGTCCTTACCTCCAAGGTGCAGGAGCAACTTACCTGATGTTGCCTTCTTGGCTACTCCACCAAGAATGTTGCCTTTCTGGTCTAAGTTTGAAAATGGCCACTATAGTCAGTCAGCTGGTGGCTTACTGTTCCAGCTCTTGAAGTGATGGAGCACTAAAGCTGTTCCATAACACCAAGGACAAAAATAAATAGCCAGGCTTTGATTTATGGGCTGTGACCAAGCTTGTTATAGAACAGGCAATTTGGTTTTCCTTACCAGGAGGCGCTACTCCACAGTCAGGGCGGCTAGGATCTGGAACCAACTTCCAAGCGAAGTGGTGCTGGCTCCTACCCTGGGGGTCTTTAAGAGGAGGTTAGACGAACACCTTGCTAGGGTCGTTTGACCCCAGTACTCTTTCCTGCCATGGCAGGGGGTCGGACTTGATGATCTGCTCAGGTCCCTTCTGACTCTACCAACTATGAAACTATGAAACCTATTATTTGGATGGAAACACGAGGTTGATGGTGCTCAAAGTACCACCTGAATATATTCAGACAATAAATATTGTGCCTTCTAAACCTTGCAAATCCATCCAATTCCTCTGGCTATGCTTGCAACCTTTGTCTTGAAATGTAGACACTGAGTAAACATTATTATAATCTAACATAATATGTAAAACATGCATTTGGAACTTTCCAGTGGCATGAGTCAATAGCCTAATATTAACATAAGACTAAAGGGGTCTTAAAACTCAAACCTGATCTCTTCCACATTCTATTATCACTTTATAAATCTATAATGTCATATAACAGATCTGATTCAGATTTAAAACTAAAGTGGAATGAAGATTTACATATTCAGATGACTGAATCCCAATGGAGATCATCAGTTCAGAATATGTGAACATCTACAATTAATCTTAGACTGCATCTTCTATAATAAAATACCATTTTCCATCCTCACCAGGCTCCCCCTAAAGTGAAAAATGTAAATGTACTGCCAGTATATACAAATTGGAGATGTAATGCGTTCAGGTACTGCTTGGTCACATGGTTTGATCATGCCCTATTATCAATTCTGTTTGGGAAAGAGATGATCCTAACTACTATCACCCTTAACTACTATGAAAGAAATGACACCTAACTACTATGAAACTATGATAACTAGAGTCAATATGGTTATGAACATAGCACTGATACCTTTAAAAACTAACATTTTCCTGAATACAACACTCACTTCTTACCAAAACAACTGAAAATTGGAGTGTGTGTTTTATGTGAGGAAATACAGTAACAGCAGCTTCTGCCACGTAAGCTTCCGCCAAATGAAAGCTAAAGTAAAGCCTACATGCAATCCACAGGGGGTGCATCTACACGAAGCGTTACTGCAGTTGCCTAATTAGCTCTGCAGTAAAACAACAGCATCTAAACGTGCGGTCCTATTTGGTGGCAGTAAATGCCATCATAGGATAGTACTGCCCAACACAAGTAATATTCTATGGTAGTGTTATTTACTGCATCACAATGCACATGTAGACACTGACAGGGTTGACTGGGACACAAGGGTGCTTCAGTTTGGGAACTGCCTGCTGGTTAGCCCCATATTGAAGCATCATCAGGCTACCCTGCAACATATTGAGCCTGGTTGGAGCAGCCCTGGGCTGGCAGACTGACCCTTTGGGCCTCCTGCCATCCCGGGCTGCTCTGCCCCAGCTCAATATGCTACAGTCCCAGGCACATGTGTAAATGGTGCTCCCAAGAGCAATAAACTCCAGTGCAAACTGTGCTGGAGTTTATTAGTTGAAGTAATTTCACTTGTAGATGTGCCCAGGGAGCAGAACAATGAGCAGGCTCAGCTCCCTAATTGATGCTACTCAGTTGCTTATAACAAGGAAAGATTTTTTTCTTTTTCTTCTTCATTCTTCCTTTCAAAAACAAAGGTAGCCAATAAGTAGCCATTGGGTTCCAACATTTAACCACCCTCATAGGTAGAAAGTTCTTTTTGATATCCAACCTAAATTTCTCTCCCTGCAACTTAATACCATTGCTCCTTGTCCTGTCTACTGCAGCCACTGAGAACAAACAGTCTTACCACCTTCCTCTCAAATAACCCTTCTGGTATTTGAAGACTTATCAAATCCCCCCAGTCTTCTCTTTTTCATAAATAATCCTACTTTTGTCAGCTTGCCCTCACAGGCCATGTTTTCCCAGGCCTCTGATCTTTTTTCTTTTCTTTTCTTTCTTTCCCACCCCCGCCTTTTTTTTTTTTTAAATCACACTGATGGATTCTTTCCAATTTGTCCGCATCTTTTTTAAATGAGTAGAGAGAGACGGTCAGCTGTGATAATCTTAAATCAGGCTAAAAGCAGAGTAAGGTGGCACAGTAGAGACTAGCTTGTTCAGAAATATGTAAGCTTTTGTAGGTGAGACAGCATCTATGAAACATCTGACAAAGTAGGCTGTCGCCTACAAAAGCTTATGCATTTCTGAACAAGTTAGTCTCTAAGGTGCTACTCTACTCTGCCAACTTGCTTAAAGTGAAGCATTAGTGTAACTAAGGAAGGAACAAAAATAGCTGCTGTCAGAGCTGGCAACTGGGCGTAGTGATGCTGCCAGGAGCATGGCAGCCAGTCCTTTCCTGTGCAAAGTTGCTGTCCTGCTATGTTTCTGTCACATCCCACCATTCTGGATACTATAACATCCCACCATTCTCAGGCTTAATTTGCAAAGAAGCTGAACTGTTTTACAACATCTGAGCAAGCAAGCATTTTCCTATTTATAACTCAGTCCTTTAACAGGTCTTTTCAGCTATATATTCAAGCATGTACTGTAATGGGTGTCCCCCTGGCCCCATTTCTTAGAGTGAATGATGAAAAGAGTGGGAAAATGCTTTTGGCTAGGGAAATACATTACACATGAACTGGTTTAAGTGATCAGAAACTGGTTTAAACCTTAAAAATAGTCTTCAGGTCTGTAAAATAGTAGCTACTCCTAGGAACATAGTTATCAGACAGCAGGATTGCAGAAGTAAGGATAGCTTGAGCAATAGAACCATTAAGACCATTAAAAAGGAAAGAAGGTCATTGGAATTAAAAATTTAGGAGTTAAGTAGATTATAATAACCCATGAAGTCAGTTGACTCATTCACTGCTGCCTGAAATAGAAGTTCTTCAGTCACTGCCAGGCACCTGGTTTTAATCTTTGGATGGACCAGGAATAAAAGACATGGTGCAACCATACTTCCCCTCCCCCCACAGTTCTACTCCTGGCTATGTAGTAGCTCTCCTAGGTTGGCTTAGTCATGACTGGTGGCTGTTTGGGGTTTTAGCTAATACCTAGCAGATAAGGTTTTCTTTAGGATTCTGTTTGCCACCTTTCCTCTTTAATAAACCCTGTCATAATTTACTATTGCTCGTGGGTGGTGAAGTTTGGAGCAACCAATTAGAATGTATTTTGCCAGGTTTCTGGGTGGGGACTAGGACAAAACAGGAAGTTTGTGTAAAAACCCCTACATTTGAACCTGATCCAGATTACTGATTTCCACTGCATGGTAGGAGGGTTACAAGATATCGACACTGGTCAGTCACAGCTACATTTGTTTCTTCTTCAGTACAATAATATTACTTATTTCTGTGATGGAAAGCTTGATAAGTATCACAGAATGACTACCTATGGCAAAATTAAATTTCTCCCTCCTTCAGCTAGAGGTGCACCACTACATCGGTCCAATATCAGATGGGCACTAATATAAAGAAAATTTTCTGTATCAGAAGTTGGCCCAATGTGGCTGATAATTTGTCCAATAAATGCCGTGCATGCACACAGCTGCAGTACAGCATGTAGGCAGTAAGGAGCAGAGCTGGCAGCATGGAGAACTGCATGCAGCTAGTAAGTCTGGTGTGGTGGGAGGGGAAGGGGAGAAGAAAGAGGGAAGAGGTGTGGGGGGCAGATCAAGGCCCCCACAGTGAGGGAGGATGTGGGGTTGTGGCTGGGGCTGGGGCAAGGGCAGGGGTTGCCCAGCCAGGGCCAGGGCAGGCATGGGATGGAGGCATGGCATGGGGGCGGGCAGAAAGGGAGGGAGGAAAGGCTCCTGCCCCTGTGTGTGGCTCATCTGGTGGCTCCCACCACTCGTCCGGGAGGGTACTGTGGGCGGGGGGGGTGCCCCCAGATTTGTGCAGGGCGGGGCAGGGCAGGGCAGGCTGTGGCCTGGCTCTTCCTGAGCAGGCAGATTCAGGG
>NW_005842141.1:892934-895434 GCF_000455745.1 Alligator sinensis
CGCACGCTGCATGGCCGAGATGCGCCCTGGCTGGGCCGCAGGCAGCAGTGGAAGCCACCCCCCACCTTCCTTCCCGCGCCTCCCCCAATAAGGTGCACCTCTGTCCCATGCCCACCCCGTCCCTAGCCCCAGCCCCAGCCCACAGCTGCAGCCTGCCCTGGGCTGCGCAGAGCCGCGGGGGCACACACCCCCACCTCCCAGATATATATATATATATACATATACGTATACATACATACATATGTATACACATACATACATACATACACATACATACATACATATATATACATACATACATACACATACATACATACGTATATACATACATACATACGTATATATACATACATACATACACATACATACATACACATACACATACATACACACATATATATATATACATACATACATATACACATATATACACATACATACATATACATACATATACACATACATATATATACATACATATACACATACATATATATACACACATATACACATACATATATATACACATACATACACACATACATACATATACATACATACACATACATATATATACATACATATACACATACATATACACATACATATACATACATACATACATATACATACATATATAAAATCAAGCACATAAGAACCCTGGAATAATTATAATTGTTGAAATTACATTAATTGATATTTTAAAGCTGTGTTAATTTGTTCTATTTCTGTATTTTCTTGCTTACATATTATCTAATAGTTTCCCCTAATTTAACAAGTTTAGGTGCTTGATTACAGACTATACTGCAAGCAAAGTGAAAGTAGTATGGGGAAAGATTTTGTCCAAAGATGGACAAGCACTGCCTGGGTAAGTGGTCAAAACATAATCTATTAAACGTCGTTTTCAAGAAAGCAAGCCTTTTTGATATTAAAAAACCCCTAATTTCTGGGACACAGGGTGCCACAAAGCATGAGACTCCAGTCAGTACTACCTGTAGGCCACCATTTTGGTAACAGGAATAACTCTTAATCCATCTTCACTTAAATGTGCTCAATGTGAATTGCAAGTTATTCCCATTTAACTGATGATTTAGTGATCCCCCAGTTGTGTACGCATGCATACAATCTATGTTTTAGGAACAATTAATTTATATTGATATTTGAATTTTAAAAGTTCCTTTTAAAGTGGACTAAGAGCTACCTTAGCATAAAGAAGGTTAAGAGGCAAATCCTTTTCCAACTACTAGGTGGTGAATTGACACAGGTTTGTAAAGGTGTTGACATCATGGTGACATGTCTGAAATAAGATACTACAGGACTCCCGGGATTATCTGAAGCCTCTAATCTCTTAACCACCATTTTGATTTGATATTACTACATGTGTCTTTGTCCAAGAAGCAACTGAACAGGAAAGCACAAGAGAAAGGTATTAAACAGAAGAAGAAAAACTAAAAACTATTCAACTGTTTAAGTTCAGTGTCTCACATAGCCTCCTATGGTACCAGATAGGGAAAGCAATTTTAACAGATATAAAGGCACATAAAGAGCAACTACTACATTTCTCATGGACTTTGTGCATCTAAATTGATTTTTGGGAAGTGCTTTCCAAGGGGGTTGGATAACCAAGGTTCTATCATACTGACCATGACCTGCTTATGTGCTCCCATGCACCTTCCAAACCCAAATAAGCACTGGTGAGGCTGTTGTCAAGCATACTACAGAGCAGAGGCAAAGAGGTCTCATGCATTTGAGTAAGAGCAGGTGGGTAGTGTTCCCTCATTGGTGTCCCAGCCAGGATAAATTAACAGTGTTGACACAACTCAAGTGCCTAATTGCTAGTTTATACTCTGACAGAGTATAATTAAAAGTAATTTTAATGTACTTTTGTCCACTTAGGCCTTCAGATTAAATCAGTAAAAGCAGTAAGGAGGACCTGCCCATCTTTTATTTTAACAATTTTAATTTAATGAATGTATTAATTATTTTTTTCCAAGTAGAGTTTAAATTCTATTATAAAAGTAAACGGGATTTTTAATTTTCTGTACAAATATAAGTAAGTTTGTTAATTAGTTCAGGCGTTTATCCTTTAGAATCTTAGGAAAGTAGGACTAGAAGCCACTGCACAAGGTCATCTAGTCAAGCCCTCTGTTCAAGGCAGGATTGTCCCCAACTACACCATCCCAGCCAAGTGTCTGTCCAACCTGCTCTTGAAAATGTCCAAGTTCCTCCTAGTCTCCAATCTCAATTTCCCATGCTGAAGCTTGGGGACATTACTCCTAGTCCTCTCCCCTACAGCTACAGAGACAAACCCATTTTCATCCTCTTTATAAGTCACCTTTCAGGTGTTTGTAGAATGTATCAGATTATTATCTGTCCATTATTAAAGACTATTATCAAATAACCCTAGTTCTTTCAGCCTTTCTTCATAAGTCTGGCTTCCCAGGCACCTAATCATTTTTGTTGCTTTGCACTAGATTTTAATCTGTCCACATCCTTCTTG
>NW_005842141.1:902982-905376 GCF_000455745.1 Alligator sinensis
ACACACACACACACACACACACACACATATAGTATGTATGTGTATATATATATACACACACACATACATACATACAGTATGTATATATATACACATACATACAGTATGTATATATATATACATACATACATATATATACACACACATATATATGTGTATATATGTGTGTGTGTGTGTGTGTGTGTGTGTATATATCAAATTTTAAAAGTCAAAAGCAGAATAATGGCTGACATTATGTATATTTTTAATGACCCCAACATTAATTTTTTTAAAATAATTTCACTTTATTGGGAAACATAAAGCTAGAATATTCAATTAAGTATTTGCAAGAAAAAAAATAAATAGATGTATTTTCCATTGTGTTATAACCTAGGTCTTAAATACAGAAATTCAAGTTGATACTCTTAGGTCTCCACTTAAAACAAGACCTTTTAGGAGTGATGCTAAACTCTCCAAAGAGGGTGGTTGAAAGAGGGTAGCCCTGTAGGGGCAGGGCAACTCTCAGGATCTCAAGATTGCGCTGGAGGGTGTGACACAATTGCACATATACAAACACACAAATCAGTTAGGTGCATACACACACTACCAGCTCAGGCACATACATATCCAAGCCAGCCTAGGCACATGCATACCCATCACCAATTCAAGCACATACACTATACACCCCGAAAGTTAGACACAGATCACTAATTCTTATATCATGCACACAATGCCATATATATATACACACACACACACACACACACACACACACACACACACACTCTCTCTCTCTCTCTCACCAGTTCTCACACATACAACCCACCTACACATACACACAGGTAAGTTCCTACCTTACCTTCCTACCTTGGATGGTATAGTGTGTATATTTCATAGATTTCATAGACATTAGGACTGGAAGGGACCTTGGAAGATCACCGAGTCCAGGCCCCCACCCAAAAGGCAGCTGAGGTCATAGGATCCCAGCATGATAAGCATCCAATTTACTCTTGAAGGTGTTCAATGTAGGTGCTTGAACCACCTCTGATGGCAGGCTATTCCAGACCTCAGGGGCTCAGACAGTAAAGAAATTCTTCCTTATGTCCAGCCTGAAACAGTCTTGCAGTAGTTTATAACTGTTCGACCTCGTCATCCCTTGGGGCGCTCTGGTGAGCAAACGTTCCCCCAGATACTGGTGGTCACCCCTAATAAACTTATAGGTGGCCATCAGATCACCCCTAAGCCTGCACTTTTCCAGGCTAAAGAGCCTCATAGATCTCAGCCTGTCATCGTAAGGTCTGTTTTCCTGACCTCTGATCATGCACTTGGCTCTTCTCTGGACTCTCTCAAGCTTCTCCACATCCTTTTTGAATTGTGGAGCCCAGAACTGGATGCAGTACTCCAGCTGTGGCCACACCAAGGCCGAGAACAGGGGGAGAATGACATCCCGGGATTTGCTTGAGAAGCATCTATGGATGCAAGCCAACGTTTTGCTCACTTTCCTAGCTGCAGCATTGCACTGCAGGTTCATGTTCATCTTGTGGTCAATGATGACCCCCGAGTCTCTTTCTTCCGTAGTGCTAGCAAGCGTAGCACTGTCAAGCCTATAAGGGTGCTGCAGGATTCTCCTCTCAAGGTGGAGAACCCTGCATTTTTCAGTGTTAAACACCATCAGGTTCTTATCCACCCATTTGCTGAGCCTGTCCAGGTCAGCCTGGATCGCCCTCCTGTCTTCAGGTGTGGATGCTTTGCCCCAAAGTTTGGTGTCATCGGTGAACTTGGCCAGTCCGCTTCTGACTCCAATGTCCACATCATTAATGAAGATGTTGAACAATATGGGTCAAAGGCCAGAGCCTTGGGGGACCCCACTGGTCACAGGGCACCACGATGACTGACTTCCGTCAATTACCATCCTCTGGGTCTGACCATGGAGCCAATTTCCCAGCCAGAGGATCATGGTGGACCCAAGGCCACAATTGACCAGTTTCGCCAAGAGGTGATCATGGGATACCAGATCAAAGGCTTTTTTGAAGTCAACATATATGACATCAATCTCTTCTCCCTTGTCCAGGTGATAGGTCACCTGGTCATAAAAGGAAATGAGATTGGTCAAACATGACCTACCCGCAACAAACCCACGCTGGCTATCCCTCAGGATGTTGGTGTCGGCCAGTCCATTAAGGATGGCCTCTTTAATAAACTTTTCTAAGATCTTCCCCAAGATAGAAGTCAGGCTGATGGGCCTATAGTTTGCCAGATCCACTTTCCTCCCTTTCTTGAAGATAGGTACCACATTGGCCTTCTTCCAGTCTTCAGGCACTACATCAGAGCACCAGAAGTTCTCAAAGATCTGTGCCAGAGGCTGGGCTATGATGTTCGCCAACTCCTTGAGTACCCTGGGGTGTAGATTGTCAG
>NW_005842141.1:905422-906194 GCF_000455745.1 Alligator sinensis
GGGGGGGGTAGAGAGGGGGGTGGGGGGGGGGGGGGTGTTTGGGGGTACCTAGGATACTTGGGGGAAGGTTCAGGTGGGAGAGGGAGTTGAAGTGTAGGGAGTGAAAGTTGCCAGAACCAGGATTAGAACCTGTGGATTACATAGAAGCTAGCTGAGGAACTGAGGCTTCAATTTACGTAAGGTAGACTGGGGCTGGAAACTGAGGCAGGCAGCTGAAATATTGCAGAGGGGGGCAGATAAGTGGTGGCAAGAAGGAGACAGCCAGGAAAGAAACTGAGGCAGAAACCTGGTTGCTCAGGGAAAAAGGAAAAGGCAGAGGGGATAAGACAGTATCATAGAAACAGGGGTGTGACAGGGGGGCCTACTCAGGGCTGATCTCCGTGGCCCACCCACCTGTTCTTGGACCACCCGCCCGCCTTCTCTCCCGCCACGCCTTGATGTTAATTGATTCACTAATTGATGTCAATTAAGCAGGAGGCTGCCCATTTTGGTGCCCCGATGCCAGGAGGCGCTCTCTGCATCTCCTTTCCTCCCCTATACTGCAGCCCAAGTCTCGCAGATGGCATCTTGATGTTCACATCCTCACCGGCTCCCATGCTGGGCCCCAGAATCCTCCTAACAGGACCCCTCCATGATCCCTCCGCTCAGATGGCCTCTACCTAGCCCCCCAAAACTATTTTCCCCTCTCGGGTGTGGTCCCCCCGGGACCTTCGGCTACCAGCCCTGGCCCACCTCCAGGCCAGTCAGGACCCCAGGCCCCCGGCTCTTGGGC
>NW_005842141.1:906566-909741 GCF_000455745.1 Alligator sinensis
GGGGGCAGGCACACACAGTGCCCTGCCACAAGGGGGTTTGGAGGCAGAGAGGAGCTCAGGACAGCTGTTGGAGGTGGCAGTAAGCCAGAAGTAGGAGAGGGAGAAATGAGCCAGAAGTTAGAGGGGCAAGGAGCAGAGATTGGAGCAGGGCCAAACCATAATAAAGCAAAACCCAACTTAGGGGTCCAAATAAGAGTTTTATTACACAGATAACAACACACTACACAGCCCCATGAAGTTATTGGTTCACACACGCGCGCGCGCACACACACACACACACACACATACAAAAGCAGTCACAATGGCAGCGAGAGAGAGACTCAGTGGAAGCGTTGGAGTCCAGGTAGGGAAGAGAAGCAGAGTCCAAGTCCTTGGTTGAAGAGGGGGTGGGGGGTGATAACTACCTATCCAGGCTGGAAAGGTGTCCTTGTCCCGTAGGTGTTGTCCAGAGGGGGGCCGCTGGCTGGGCCTCTTAGGTGGTGTGGCATGGTGCTGGTCCAGATAGAGAGGGCGTCCACTGTGTCTGTCTTCACTGTCCTTTTTATAGGGGCAGACCTTGTGTGACCCTAATGACAGGAGGCATGCCCAGGCAAGGGTCAGACCCTGGCGTACTGAGCATGTGTGCTTCATGCAGGGATGTGCAGTTCCGGGTGTCTGTAATGGTGGGGTGCAATGGTAGAGTTGCTGGTTCTACCGGGTCTTTTGTCTTTCAAATGCTGGGTTCTTGTTTCTGTTCCTGGGTGAGGTCCGTGGTTCGTGGATGAATCAATGTGAGGTGATGGCCCAGTTGTTACACGCCATTCAGTAGAGGCCTGCTACCATTGTATTTCAATCATTCCCAATCACACTCATTCATCCGGGAACCAATTTACATGGGAGGGGTACATGACTCATACAGTTGCAACATGGGATGCCCAGGCAGAGAACAGAAGATGGAGACTTGACATACAAAATGGAAACTTGACATGACTTTGTTTCACTTACAAACACAGGCCTAAACCATACAATATCCGTATGAAACAATAAAAATCAATACGAAAATGATAATACAATATACAACAGTAAGAATCAATAGAAACCTAATAATAATACAATATAAAACTGGATATCCAAAACCAAAAACTATGTATGTATGTATGTATGTATGTAGATATATATGTATGTAGGAATTAAAAAAGAAAAACTGGGGGTTTTGCTACAAGAAAACTGTTTATCCATGTTTAGAGGGGAAAGGAAGCGGGAAAAACATAGCATAGTTGGAAGATGCCAAAATTAGCAGATAAAGAATACTGTATAAGAAAGGTTTCTTTTATAAAAGGTCAGTAAGTTATGTGTTTAAATGTTTAATCAGTTGCTTATAGCACCCACCAGATCAATATGTTGTTTAAAGTTCATGGTTTAAGACCAGCTTGAACACCTTCCAATGATTTACCTGCTACCACCTGTAAAGCACACTGAATATCTTTATTTTCTGTTAAAACTGGTAATATTTTACATTAAGGGCCCTTTAGTAAATACGTTACAAAATGTGGCCCAGATACCATCCTCACTGCCGGAGTCAAGTCTACTTCACAATAAAAAAAAAAAAAGAGTTGTATTTCCCCAATTCTATAAGTGCTGCCACTATAAATATTTCAGGAAAGGAGTGTTTTGTGCTGAGCAACTCGTGTGTGCAGGCAGATAAATGGAATTTTCCATTTTTAATGTCTACGAGCCTCTGGGCTTGATTTTCTCATTACGTTGTATTAAAACCAGCTTAATTTCACTGATCCTTGCTATTTTCTGTTTGTGTGTCTTGTTTTATGACTCTGTACCTCATGGAGCAGTTGGAACATGGGTATTAACCAAGTTTTAGGAAAACGTTGGTCACTAGAGGGTGCTGTAAATTTATTTTTGTTTCCTAGGCATTGTATTCTTTTCCAGTAAGTTGGCCTATACTTCAGTATATACTCCAAGGCAGTTATCATCACAAACAACTTTTATTTGGTGGTCTTAAGTCTCTTGGCTACAATAGGTTTATCACTGGATATTGCTATAAACTAGTGATTCCCAAAGGGTGTGCTGTGGCACACTAGCATGCCATGAGAGTGACCTAAGTGTGCTGTAAGATCTTCTTGTGTGAGCATCACCTGTAACTGTTGGGATCCACAGAAGCATTAAACGTAGTGGTTGGAGCTGGGGGGGACTTTAGCAGCATCCATAGTCAGAGAGGCAGTTGAGGTCAAACTGGGATTCACATGCAGAGGGGCTATCAGAAGTGGATGTCAGGATTGAGCTGAGGTCAAATCTGGGGTTCTGAACTTCAGGGACTGGGTACATGGACAAGAATACTGGAGAAGGCACCAGGGAAGTCAAATGGACAAGAGCTACTCAGACTGAAGCCACTTTATTGCACAGCAAGGGACAGGTGTCGCATGAGCTCATTAAAAGCAGCCCTAGAAGCAGTCAGCAGGTTGCAGCTCAGTTGGCCATGCTTACGGGATTGAGTGTTACACTGTAGCAAAACCCCCAGTTTTCTTTTTTTTTTTTTTAATTTATTTATTTTAAAATGCATTCCCTCCCCTTCCCCAATCATTTCTGACTTTTTCTCTCCCTCTCTTTTCCCTATAGATAAGTATAAGTAAGCTAAGATGTAGGATAAGCTTTAAACATTTTTATTTTGGTAGCAAGTTTTTGGTTTTGGATATCCACTGTTGTATTATTATTAGGTTTGTATTGATTTTTACTGTTGTATATTGTATTATTATCATTTTCATACTGATTTTTATTGTTTCGTATGGATAGTGTATGGCTTAGGCCTGTGTTTGTAAGTGAACCAAAGTCATGCCAAGTTTCCATTTTATATGTTAAATCTCCATCTTCTGTCCTCTCCCTGGGCATCCCATGTTTCAGTTGTATGAGTCACATACCTCTCCCATGTAAATTGGTTCCCTGATGAATGAGTGTGATTGGGAATGATTGAAATACAGTGGTAGCAGGCCTCTACTGAATGGACTGTAATGACTGGGTTATCACCTTGCATTGATTCACCCAGGAACCACGGACCTCACCCAGGAACAGAAACAAGACCAGCATTTGAAAGACAAAGGACCCTGCAAAATCAGCAACTCTCACCATTACAGACACCCGAAACTGCACATCCCTGCATGGAGCACACATGCTCAGTACGCCAGGG
>NW_005842141.1:910413-915537 GCF_000455745.1 Alligator sinensis
CAGGCTTTGGGCATTGTCTTTTAATCAATTAAGATCAATTAACCTAAAGTTACCCCCCCGAGCCTCAGTTCTTCAGACCAGGCCCCTCTAGTCTACCGGTTCTAATCCCAGTCCTGGTGACTTTCATTTCCAGTAACTTTAACTCCCTACACTTCTACTTTCTTACCTTAACCTTTTCCCAGGTATCCCAAGTACACCAAGCACATGCATACATACACATCACAACACCCAACTTAGGAACTCACCTGTGTGTATGTGTAGGTGGGTGGTATGTGTGTGAATCAGTGAATACACATATATATATAAAAACATCATTTTGTGTGTGTGTGGTATATAAATTAGCAATCCACGTATGTGTATTGGATGTGCAGGTATTGGTAACTGGTAACTGATTCTGTCTAAATGTGGTGTGTGTAGCATGTATAGACTTAAACTGGTAATAGGTGTGCATGAACCTAGACTGGTTATTTTAAACGTGTGTGTATCTAAGTTGCCAGTGTGAGTGTGTGCGTGCATGTATGTATGTTTTATATATATATATGGCATTGTGTGCATGATATACGAATTAGTGATCTGTGTCTAACTTTTGGGGTGTATAGTATATGTGCTTGAATTGGTGATAAGTATGCATGTGCCTAGGCTGGTTTGGATGCGTATGTGCCTGAGCTGGTAGTGTGGGTGTGTGTGTGTGTGGGGGTGTGTGTGTGTGCATGCACCTAATTGATTTGTGTGTGTTTTGTATATGTGCAATTGTGTCACACCCTCCTGTCTAACAGTGCAATATTGAGATCCTGAGAGTTGGCCTGACCCCCCCGGGGCAACAACACTGCACCCAGGTAACTAGGTCAGCAGAGGCCTTACAGTGGCTGCTCCTTTGAGGGACTGCCACCACTGCTGCTGCTGCCTTCTTCAACTGTCCACCCCCATGCAACCCCTGTGCCACTCCTCCCTTCCGCCTCCATGCTTCTAGCATCATACTCTGTTGTGAGCAGGCAGGCAGGCAGATGCACAGCTGGAGCTATGCTTTGCAGTGTGGCTCATCCCCTCCATGCCTCCTATGTTCCCAGGACTTTCGGGAGGGCCCACAGGGATGGTCACCAGCACAGGAGCAACTTCAGCTGGGGGAGCTATCCTTCCCCCCTGAGATACAGACCAGGGCAAGGGAGAGGGCAGATGATGGAAAGAGCAGAGAGAGCAGGGTGAAGTCCTGCCCCTGTCAACCTTAAATGGCACCAGCTAGATCAGTAATTCTCTTCTCACTCTTTGGAGCAAGTGTTGCCAATATTAATCCAGAAAAAAAAGATATGCTTATGGTATCAAAAATTTGAGAGACACTGCCACTACTAAGTACAGATAGTCAAAAAGACCAAGACTGAATCAATTCAATCTATGCAGGTTAGTCTAAGCTGTGCAGATTGAACCAATGAGCAAGTGAACATTCACCATTGATTCTGGAAATGCAGCCACATGCCTTCAGTGGCCTAAGCCAGAAGCTGGGGGGTTCTAGAGCATGCCCCCCTGCTCAGCTGGAGTGACAGCTTGGGCCAGGTAGCACCCTCTCCTCCCCCCCCCGCTTTCCCACTCTGGGAGAGGGAGGTGCAAAGAGTCCTGGGATGTTGGAGGACTGTCAGTTAAGTTGAATCTGAGGCAAAAGTTCAATAAACTGATTTAACCTAAATCAGTTAAGTCTGATACTACATCGTGGTTAATGTGCACTGAACTTCTCATCAAAAACCCCAAGGCTGAATCAATTAAATCTTTGCTGGTTTCTCTAAACTGCACAGTTTAAAATGATAAGCAAGTAAATGACATTCACTGTTGAAACAGGAAAGGCATTTTAATGCCTGCAGTCACCCACACCAGTAGCCAAGGGTTCTAGAGTACACATCCCAGCTTGCTTGCCACTGCAGAGAGTCAGGAGCCAGGCAACTTCCTCCACCCATACAAACAGTCAAAATGCCCAAAGCTGAATCAATTCAATCTTCACAGGTTAGTCTAAGCTGCATAGATTGCATTGGACAACTAGTAAAGCTGAAGAAAGTCGGGACTAGCAGCAACATCACAATGAAAATGAAACTCCATCTAATATACGGTATTGTCATTTCAACAGCCTTCTATGGTTGTGAGACCTGGACCTTCACTAGGGCACTGGAAAAGTGAATTGAGGCCTTTAAAATGTGGTGTTTTAGAAGACTTCTACACTTACTCTACACCACACACAGAATAAATGAAATCTGTGAAAGATCAAATCAGACAAGAAGTCAGTGAATATGACCCTTTACTCAAAATCATAATAAGAAGAAAGATGCAGTGGTTTGAACATGTAACAAGAAGGCCTGGCACCCTTACCAACTCCATCCTGCAGGGAGTTGTGGAGGGATGAAGAAGAGGAAGACCTAAGACAAGCTGGACCACTAAAGTTAAAGACTGGATGGGATTAAAACTGACTGATTGTACAAGGATTACAAAAGACTGGAAAGAATGGAGGAAAGTTATTGCTACATCAGAGGTGCCCCAGTGGTCAATGCAGCCTTGGGACTGACTTGACTTGACTTGACTTGTGTGATGGTAGTAGGTAAATTAGTTGGGTATATCACAACTTCTAAAATAGTGCTAGAAAAACTATGGAATACCATGGAATTCTAGGGAATTATTTATTTTTTATAATCAGATATTAATAACAAGTCCTCCTGATATTATGGAAGTGCTGCAGGATAAGAGGTGATTAAATCTCTTCCCTAGAGCAGGGGTGTCTAAACTCACCCCATCACGCAGGCCAAATCCAAACCTTTGCAGCAAGGGTAAGTACAGATGGCAGGTGGTCATGTCACAAGCTCCAGACAATGGTGGCAAAAGGTTGCCAACTCCTGCTTTAGAGTGATTTTTCTGATTCATGTGACGTGTGTAATGTCCATCAGGTGGCCAGGGTTGGTTAACTGATGACCTGGAATCAGAGTGGACACTATGACTCCAAATAATTGTTTTCTTTCTTAAATTCTTAACATTTCTTAACAGAAACTCAGTTTGTACAAGATTGATAATCACCTTTCCCTGATACAGTATTGGTCTGTAATAAACTCCAGTTTAAAGCAGCTTTACCTCAGAAATAAACTAATACAGTGTTAGGCTGAGAAATACTTTTCTGTGCTCAGAAGGGATTTGACAAGTCATATGTAAACATGGATTGCTGAAGTGTTCATGGACTGAAAAAGTTTACTAAGCTCATTGTCAATAGGCCTCATGGCTAGATCCAGACATGCAGGCACCTGTGGTTGGCATCACTGCAAACTCTTTGCAGTGCCACAAACTGCAAAAGTTGCACATTAATCAGTGTATGGCACTGCTAATTTGCAGCGCCAGGGCAAAATTTGCTACCACAATTTCTCAGTAGCAAAAAAAAAAAAAAAAAAAGTTCTCCCTTCTAAGAACTGCATGAGGAGCATGAAACTGTATTCTTTGTTGGGGTGAAGCATAAGTTTTTAGGGTGGTGATAACTAGTTTACATCTTGGGTACCTGTGAGATGCCAGAAGGAAGTGGTTGGCAGCTGTGTGTCATCAGTAAAGGCCTTGGAAACTTTGGAACTCATTTTGTGACTTGGTTTGATAAGATATACCTAGATTGCGTTGAGAGGACTAGTTTGCTCAGTAGCTGAGAAATAACTGAAAGGGGCTGGTGACAGATTTAAAAGTATAACAGACCTAAGAGAGGGAACTACATGAGACCATAAAATGGATACTGAGGAGGACCTTTTTGACTTAAGGGGTAAAGCTGCTGTTAAAGGGACCCTTCTCTGATATGGGACGGGGTGGGAAGAGGAGTGGTGCAGTTTGTTTTTTATCTTTTAAAATCCTTTTATATTTTCTTAGGCTGTGTGAGGAGCACTGTTTGATAGTGTTCAACGGTGCTTGTAATTTCTAAACAAAACATAGATATCTTCCTGATTACCCTTCTGGGCCTGTCAGTATTTTGGCTTCAGATAGAGAGTTCTTAGATCCCAGCCCTGGAACCCTTATTTACAGAATAGTGCCAAGCACTGTAAAAAGATCAACAGGGAAACCCCTGCCATGTCCAGTTAGATTAGGCAGACTGCACTACCCCTTTTTTTGTAGGTGGAGGGGAAAAGTAAGGTAATTGATCAGGACCACAAATGTAACCTCCCAATGTCAGAATTTGTGATGGGTGGCATGGTGGCTAACACACTGGGGATTCAACTGGAGACTTTCAGAGAAAAAGTAAGGAATTTTATAGTTTAAATTAAAGAGCTAAGGCTCTCTTACAAGGCCTTTCACAGATTCCTGCCAGCCCACTCATTCTCCAAAACCCCAGAAAAGAAAAAATCTAAACATCAGAGCACTCAGGTGGGATGTGTGTAGTGAGTGCCCCAACTACTGATAGCTGTTGGATATTTGGGAGGTAAGAGGGTATCTCTCTGTCTGTTGTTTTTTAATCTGTAATTTATACCTTGGATCTGACAAATGTTTCCCAAGTAAGTTGTTAACAAAACTGATATGCTCCTAAGAAAGTTTCAGTTTCAATGAGTCAGCTTATGCTTGCAAAAAGTATTTTGCCCAAAATAGTTCCAGGCCAGCTGTCTCCATGAGTGCTTATGAATTCAGCAAGATACCATGAATAAAAGTTTCCCCTTTTAAGTGTTCCCTGTGTATTTGCCACTCCAGTTACTCTTTGACAGTCTTTTCAAAATATTGTGATACATTTTCAAACATCTCTTCTGGTCTCCCCCACACTGCAACACAGATATACTTCCCAAATTTTCTTTCCTAACGTAACATAGCAGAATTTATACCCATCTCCAGCTCCAGGCCACAGTCCAGAGACTGCGTGCCATCAGGGACTGCGAGCAGGAGATAGACTCCTACTGCCAGGCCCTTCTCCCCCGGGAGGCAGAGGGTAGACCACAGTCCCCCTCCATGCCAAAGGAGGACTTTGGGACCTCCTGCTGTGTCCAGCCAGGGGTATGGACCACGGTGGGCAAGGGCCCTAAGGCCCGCCGCACCAAGGCCCCTACTCCAGCAGAACTGAGCAACAGGTACGCACCTCTTGCTGTCCCAGCAGAGCCTGCTGAGTTGCCGGCCCCCACAGGCAACATGGTCCCAACTGCAGCT
>NW_005842141.1:918679-951195 GCF_000455745.1 Alligator sinensis
TGGAAGAAAGAGACTTGGGGGTCATCATTGACCACAAGATGAACATGAGCCTGCAATGCGATGCGGCGGCTAGTAAAGCGACCAAAACGCTGGCTTGCATCCATAGATGCTTCTCAAGCAAATCCCGGGACCTCATTCTCCCCGTGTACTCGGCCTTAGTGAGGCCACAGCTGGAGTACTGTGTCCAGTTTTGGGCTCCACGATTCAAAAAGGATGTGGAGAAGCTTGAGAGAGTCCAGAGAAGAGCCACGCGCATGATCAGAGGTCAGGGAAGCAGACCCTATGATGACAGGCTGAGAGCCCTGGGGCTCTTTAGCCTGAAAAAGCGCAGGCTCAGGGGTGATCTGATGGCCACCTACAAGTTTATCAGGGGTGACCACCAGCATCTGGGGGAACGTTTGTTCACCAGAGCGCCCCAAGGGATGACGAGGTCGAATGGTCACAAACTACTTCAAGATCGTTTCAGGCTGGACATAAGGAAGAACTTCTTTACTGTCTGAGCCCCCAAGGTCTGGAACAGCCTGCCACCGGAGGTGGTTCAAGCGCCTTCATTGAACACCTTCAAGATGAAACTGGATGCTTATCTTGCTGGGATCCTATGACCCCAGCTGACTTCCTGCCCTTTGGGCGGAGGGCTGGACTCGATGATCTTCCGAGGTCCCTTCCAGCCCTGATGTCTATGAAATCTATGAAAATCTATGTATCAGGAGTTCAGTAAAGTGCATACACTTTTGTAAAATATTTTCTTTAATACATGTCTTGTTCCTGTCTGATCTGGTCTTGATCAACTATTTTCCCTGACCACAATCTTGTCTTAACCCTCAGCTTGACAAATGGAAGGATACATGGCTTTGACTTTGGCTACTGGGTTTCTAATAAACCAAACTCTTGGTCTGTATCCCCTAGATCCTATCTGTTTTTCTGGGTCTCTTATTCCTTTAGTCCTGCTTCCTGTATTCTTGGCTTCATCCCTTATTCCTACCTGTTGATCCCTCTGCTTGCCTGTTTTGATGGCTCCTTGATGGGTGTAGACCTGGCGGTAACGTTTTAATGACTGCCTGCCAGGATGGGGTGATGGGCAAAATTCCTTCCTGCTTTCACTCCACCAGAGAGGAGTTGAGTGACTTGTTTTGTAACAATGTTGTTTTCACAGTTGCTCGTGATTCTGTGAAAGCAGAGTGGTAGAAGGGGGAAACATAAGAAAAGAGCAACACCAAATGTAGAAGATATTGTAGCAGTGGGTTCATTCCTGATCAGAATAACTTTTAAAGTTTCCTGTGAGGCATCAGCTCTTCTTTAAAACCAGCTTTTTTGGAGTTACTTAAAAAATAAAGCTATTGCAGGTGGTATGGGCCTTTAAGTGCAGTTGGGCTATTGTGCCAGTGGCAATATGAGACTAATTATCTGCCTTTCCACTGGTAGGTGTTAAGCCAGGGAACAGGTGATAGCTTGCAGGACACCTGACCCTTAGATAAAAGGCCAGTAAACTCTCAGAAAGAAACCTGCAAGAGCTGGGGGAGGGAGTAATGCAGGAGATGTTCAATTTGGACCTAGTTTGTGGGTTGCAGAAGGTGTGTTTGTTTGTTTGTTTGTTTGTTTTGTTTTTCAATTACAGAGTGTTGCTGAGAAATAAATCCATCCCTGAGGAATGTTCTGCTAATGCTGGGAGAATTAATTGATGTTCTCACCAGCAAGTTGGCCCACTGGCTACATAGATATTCTTTCATTTGTTACACAATGCTGGGAAAGTTGTGAAAACTGATCAAGTCATCTTTTAAAGAACTTTTTGAAGGTGGCATTACTATTTTTTCTCTCTACATATTCTTCATACATGTGCATAATGAGACAGTCTGCTTTTCTTTTTTGTAGCAAGGAAGCCAAAAATGAAAAGCTGAAGTCTTGCATACTTTTTTTCACAGGCAGAAAGTCAATGTGATCCAGGGTCAGCATGGAAAGCACTCAAAAGTTGAAAGAAATCTATGTGGAAGAAAAGAAAGCAGGGGATTCCTCGTTTTACTCAGGGGAAGTGAAAGTAAAATAGAAAAAACAAATGTGAGTACAATGTTTGCAGTAGTAGCTATTGCAGCCATTGTTTCCTTTCTAATCAGATGCCCCAGTCAGCATGCTGTCATAGTGTCACCTTTTTTTGAAAATTAGCTCTGCTCAAAGCATTCAGAAAACAGTCTGCATACACTGCAGGAAAACCAGAATCTTTTATGTCGTTTGGCATCCAAAAATTGCAGCACTGAATATTTCTTACCCTAATTAAACATCTTGGCCCACTTTTACTTTGCTGTGAAGTCTTCAACTTTCTAAGATCCTTGCAGAAATTGTATTAACAAATGAATCCACCTTGTGTGGTAACCTAGGCAAGCTAACTGACACTATATCACTCAAAAATGCTTGTTAGCTTTTCCATAGTATCATGCCCAGATGGCTGCAGTCTGAGTTTAAGAAACAGCCAATCCAGAGTAGTGCACTATGTTGGAGGATATAAGTCTGGGGTATCCTAAGTCTAGTGCTTCAGTTTTCATTAGCTTACTAGCAAATTTCCCATCAAGCATGACGGCGGGAGCGGGGGGTGGAGAGGGGGAACAGAGGCCTGTATGCCCTCTCCGTTGCCACCTCTGGTTGGGGTCCAGCTTCCCCCCCCTTCCCTGACCACCACCTTGGGTCCAGGCCCGCTCCCTCCCTTCCCTGCCTGCTACTTCAGGCCGGGGCTCGTTCCTCCCACCCCCCGTCACCCAATATTTTGGGTCTGGATCCCACCCTTCAGGTGCAGGCCCGTGCGCCCACCCCCTGCATTCCAGTACTGGGGAGGGGGAAGGAAGGGGGGAGCTTGCATGCAGCAGTGGCTGGTGGCAGTGGCCAGGGCCGGCGGCAGCTGCAATGTGGCAGTGGGCAGCTGCGGCCAGTGGGTGGGCATGCACTGCCACCAGTAATACCACCTTCCCTTCCTGCTCCCTTCCCTCCCTCCTCTCTTCCCCACTGCCACCCTCTCCATGCCGGCTATTGTGGGGGGGGCTGCTCTGGCCCCTGGGGTCCTTGTCATCATGCCAGCACTCTACCATGTCGCCACCTGTGCAGAACACTGTTGGAGCACTCTGATCAGTTGTTTCGGACAACCAATCAGAGTGCGAATAAAGTATTATGGATAGACAGACTGACTAAGGCTTTTATAATATTAGAATGTACTGCTTTCTTCTGTTCCCTTCCATCATAAGAAAGCTTTGGCAAAATGATGTGTTTACTTTTTCATATTGAATATGGTGACATCTGTTGTCATCTCTGAGCTTTACAGGAGAGAAATGCAGCATGGGCCGAGCTCCAACAGAGTTCCTACCTTCTTTCCAGGAGTTCCACTTCTCTTCTTGTTGTTCTGCTGCCTCTCGGCACAGTTGCTCACCCCACAACCTTTTGGGAAGAAACTGTATCTAATACTGTTAACTGAGATTGGTCAACATGGAGACAAAGGTCAACGTTTTGAAATACAGCTGGCATTCAATGAGGTGCCCAGATGACTATGATAATATGTGTCTGTTCCTACACACCATGGGTTTTCCCTTTTAGGTGTTACTTAAGTTATAGGTGAATTTAAACTGTGTTGGATGTTTTATATGCATCTTTATCCCATTTTAATTGAATTGGGGGGAAGGCTAGGACCCCTGTCATGAACCAGGACAAAAATATTGTCCCTGCCCCAAGAATGTATTCTTTCTGAAAGAGGCCATTGAGGTGGATTTGCAAGTCCTTGCACCCAAGTTTCCTTTCTTGTAGGGCACTTTTGCAATACATACACTTTTAAAGTGAGATAAGATTTCTCTTGACAAGTATAAATTGCATTTAGAAGAGGCATCTTGTTTTCTGATGACAGGTATGCATCAATATACTCACCAACAGCAGTTCTGATGTGCTTAATATATCTTTTCAGAAAATTAAAGTAATAGCCGATTGGGTTATGTAAAGTTACACATCCTATTATCAGTCAAATATAATGAGCGCAACTATGCACTGGATAGACTGAGGATTTCAGAATGTTCCTCTAATCCAGTAGTTCTCAACCCACAGACCAGCAGGCTGCATGCAGCCCAGTCAGCACACTGCTGCAGCCCATGTGGCATTCTGTTAAAAAAAAAAAAAAAAAGTCAAGAAAGACGGGGATAGAAATGAGAGGTATTGCAGAATATTGATTTGTATTGCATTACTGTCAAATAACAGATACCAAACCATTTTTTAATGGATACAGAGGAAATAACGTGTGTGGATGCCACCACTATAATACATTGAGAGCTGCAAGTATGGCCCACTCTGGTAAATAGATTAAGAATTACTGCTCTAAACCATTAACATGATCCTTTTTGTATTCAGGCTAGAACTGAGTCAAGAGTTTAAATATCAAAGATTGATAAACTTCACATCCCCTTTCACGTTTTTATACTATAACATATATTAGTTTGCTCCACAAGCTTATGTTCTTCAGGTAGCATCTGTAGATTATTCTAATCTAAATCTAATAATAATAATCTAATAATATTATCTAAAAGATATAGGCAGTAGAAAAAGTAATGGTTCTAAACAGAACTACCTCTCAACTAACGGTATAGCATTTCTCAAAAGTCTAAGAATTCAAATAAAACTTGTAAATCTAGGTGGTAATAGTGCCATCTAGTGACTTTAAATACTGTTACATTCAGCCAAACCAAATGGTGAAATCCAGTTTTGGAAGGCTTAATAGCTTTGTGGGTTCCACATCCCTACAGGAGTGATAAAGAAAATCTGTTCAGAAGACTTTATTTTGGTAGTTCCTTTGACATCAGCATCCTATGAAATAGGTGGTCTCAGATACACTCAAATTCAAAATGTGGGAAGATTGTTTCATGTGAGTAGCAATGGGTGCAGAGCTCTGAAGATCATTTTTGGAGAGTAGCAGATAAAATGTAAAATTTGGGATGCCTGGAAGTCACAACCTGAGACAATGTAAAGGCATTTGATGTTTTTGGTTTGGGTTTGGGGTTTTTTTGGCTTTTTTCAGAAAGTGTTTAGCACTTACCCTGGGAATATTTATTTTCCATGCCTTGGAGTTGAGCACCCAAAAATCACTTGGCTAAGAATTTCAAGCATGACATGTAATGGCTGAGGAGGAGTTTGGAGCTGCCAGAAAATGTGAAGCTTTCTCTAAAGTGACCAAATGGAAAGAGACATGAGGCATTTATGGGTTAATGATAAGGCAAGCTTTGAACAAATGGGGAGAATGTGAAATCAGGCTGTGGTGGAAAGAGACACTGAAGTATTATCCAAGCTAAGGGGAAGCATTCTCAGGATGTACAGAAAGAAGCAATCTTTATGAAAAGTCACTGGATTCTCTAAAAAGAGAAAGAGGCAGAGGAATGAGGGTTGAAAGACACTGGGGCTATTTAAAACATTGAAAAATAAGTGTGCTACATCACAAATATATGGGAGGATCCTCTGGACAAAATTAAAGTAAAAAAGAAGATTTGTATACAAGCCTGTTACTGCAGCAGAATTCCAATTAACACATCTCTTGTGTGTGCTCTCATTAATTGAGAATGTCATGCCTTGTTTTTTAGAGCATGAGAAAAGATGTATAGTCCAAGATTTGCTAAGAAAACAAGTCAACACTGATTAACCAAGAAAGATACAGGCCTACATATATAAAAATATTTCTTAAATACTGTGCATGGTATGAAATATTTTCAATTTTTATAAGGTTGTTCAAGTGTCTGTGATACTTGTCATGCTGGTTATATAGGGGTTGCAGGAAACAAGTTCAATGGTGATTCTACACTTCAACAAAAAATTATGGTTCACTTCAGTTTTTGTTATTGCCAAAAGTTTTTCATAAGGGATGTAGTAATTTATGTATACAAGCCATTATTGGAAACAACAGCTAAAAAACATGACTTAGGTGTAGCAAAGACTGGCTTGAAAGATATATGGCATTGATAAAATAATGACAGTTCCAAGTAAAATTCTACTACATAGACAATGTCAGGTGCACATCTTCAACACCCATTTCACTTAGCAAGATGCTAAAGATGGCTGATGTAAGTGTATCACAGCTCCATGTCTTCCTCAGAATGGACTAGCAATGTCCGACTAGTCCACTGCCGCCTTATGGACCCCCTTTCCTTTTGTTCATTATCAAACCATCCCTGTAGCAACTATAGAAATTGTTCCCATAGAAAAATCATATTAAAAAAGCCTTAGTGTTTTTATTTTTAAATCAATTAAACAAATGATCTCTGTGTTTAAATATTAAGGCATGTCTATATGAGCTGAGCCAGCATAGACACAATATGGCTCGGGACAGAAATTACACATAAACTGGTATAAGTGATCAAAAAACGGTTCAAATCTGTAACACAACAGTTTAGTGCACATAAACCACTTTCAAAATGGCCAAAATTGGTCTAAGATAAACCTGGATGGATATAGTATCAGACTTGACTGATTTAGGTTAAATCATTTATTGAACTCTTGCCCCAGATTCCCTCCAGATTCAAGTTTAATTCAGTCTCAGGATGCCTTGTATCTCCTCTACAACCCCACGCCCCACCCCCATCCCCCTTACAGGGTGGGCAGGCTAGCCTTGGCCCAAGCTCTCTGCTCCAGCCAAGCAGGGAAGTGTGCTTTAGTGACCCCAACCTTCTGGATTGGGCCACTGCAGACATGTGACTGCATTTCCGGAATCAAAAATGAATGTCTGTTCACTTACTTAACAAGTCAATCCTCACACCTTGGACTAATCTGCAAAGATTGAATCAATTCAGCCTCAGGCTTTTTGACTGTCTATACTTAGCCATTAACACTTGGAATGGTTTAAATTTTGATTCAACCTGCAGTGGACAGACATAAAAGGCTATTTAACCAGTTTAAAACCACCTGGAATGGTTCAGAAAGTAAACCTGGAAAATCAAGGACTATTTTGAACTAGTTAACTGTTATGTGTAGCAGTGGCGATGCATAGGGGGTGCATGGGGGTACACGTTCACCCCCTGAGAGCGCCGGTGCACTCTCTGACAGGCTGTGCTCCCTGCTCAGGCGACAGGTGGGGGGGCAGGAGGGGCAGGCAGGAGCATCGGTGCCTCCCCTGCGAGCACCAGCTGGGGAGTGGGAGTGCCATGGCCACTTCCAGGAGCACCGCGGCCACTTCCCAGTCTGCTCCCCCACCCCGGTCACTGACTGGCTACTGGGGGGGGCATGTACCCCACTGACTAAGGAGGCACCAGTCACCCATGATGTGTAGACAACAAACATTTTGTAACGGGGGTCTGGTTGGTCCTCCATGTGTCCTATGCAGCATTGCTTCTCCCCACTTCCCTCACTGCTGCAACTGGCTACTTGTACTCAGCCAGAACTCTACTGCGCCATTCCCTCCCCCGCCCTCTGTCCCCGCAGTTTTTTTCTTTTCTTGGCACTTGCACTATTTATTCAATAAAAGCTTTCTTTCTGACAAGCAGCTGTGCCCTTGATCTCTACTCATCCATAGTCCCCAATCATGCCTCCCTAGCCCTTTGGTGGAAAAGCAGTGGCAAATGCTGGGGTGGAGGGGGGCAAGCAGGGAAATTGGGCAGAAAATACTTAAGATTTTGCTTGTTTAGGTATCTGATGAAAACACTGGACAATCACCTGAACTATTTTTAAAAATGGCTGAGAATCGGGCCCATTGCAGGGGTTACAAAAAAGGTTTGCTGTTGATGAGCTATTAGTGCATTTCTCAGTCACTGGACACTTTGAAGGCTGTGGAACGTGTGCTACAGAACTCTACTACAGTAAAATGAAATAATTCTCTGTGACATACAAAGGCTTTCCTTGTGGCATTTACAAAATACAGTTCTAATTTGTTTAAACCTGTTTGACAGGTTAGCAAACAAATACACCAGACAAGGGCAATGAATTCCCTGGAGTTGTCAGTCAGTCTTGAAACTGGGTGTTTGTCTGTGAAAAGAAAACATTTTCAAGCTCAGAGCACCAGCTGGAAAGCAAGTTCTGGGATTAATTAATCCTGGATGGCAGGGTGAGTAATATACTGGCACCACAAACAGGTTCTCTCTCAAAGTGGCAATACAGGATTTTTTTTTCTCATTCTGAAGTTCAGGCTTCCTTTACAAATGTCAGTGGATTTAGCTTTGGGGTTTTTTGGTTGTATATGTTGGAGAAAGGTGGTAGTAAGTTTAATAGTGTTCTGGGTGGGTGCGTCTACACAAGATACTTTACTGTGCAGTAGACTGATCTACTGCACAGTAAAGCATCACTATGTAACTGCACAAGAACTATTGCACAGTAAATTGGTCTACTGCATTTTCTACAGGTAGCAGATTTACTGCGCGGTAGCTACTCTGCAGTAGTGCATGGTTACATAGCTGACTGGGAGCAAATTACTCCCAGGCAGCACAAGGCAGAAGAACTCTCCCCTCCTCTCCCCCAGGAAGCTGCCTGCTTCCCGTTTATTCCCTTCCCTAGGCAGCTGCCTGCTGCTGGGGCCTACTCTGATCATGGAGCCAGGGTGGGGACATTGCCCCCTCCCTCAGGCAGCTGCCTGGTGCTGGGGCCAGCTCCAATCATGATAGGAGCTGGCCCTGGCAGCAGGCAGCTGCTGGGGGCAGTGACCCAGAGCCAGAGGCCAGGAGCTGAATGCTGCAGTGGCAGGGGACCTTGTCCCCACCCCAGATCCATGATCAGAGTTGTGGCTGGCCAGCAGGCAGCTGCCTGGGGCAGGGGTGGGAGGTAACTGCCCTGGAGATCAGACAGCTCCTGCAACCCCCCAGAGCCCAGGCCTGACTCTGGTGCCCCCTGCCAGCCTGGGGCTGGTACCGGGGAAAGCCCAGAGCCCCCCCTGACTACCATATATAGTAGCAGAGCAGGACAAAAGTATCCCTGCCCTGAACTGCTCCTGTCAGGAGCAAATTTATACAAGTACTAAATGACTGTGTAGTGATAACTGCACAATCAGCGTCTCATGTAGACTTGGCCAGGGAAAGCTTACTGCACGGTATTTACTGCACAGTAAGCTTTCAGAGCATTAATTGCACACATAGACACACCCAGTGTGGATCTTGCTATATAAAGGCTAAGTATATTTGGTGTTTGGACAATTAAATAAATCTGTATGGATTAATGGAAATGAAGAGAATAAACTTAAAGTGAAGTTCCGGTCTAAGAAGTGACCAATGGTATGGCACTATGCCCAGTTTATAAAAAGGTACATGGTTTGGTTTGGTTTGGTTTGGTTTTTCTAACTGAAAGCTCTGCAAACTCACTGAAGTCTAGAAGTCAAGATGGGATTTAGGTTCCTAAAGGACCAGGAGACATAACAAAGGATCTGTTAACTATAATATACCTTCAGTAATATCCGGTATTATGTTAAGATTTCTCTGACATCTCTGTAAACCCATTGTCATCACTGGTTTTCCATAAATCTAGGTGACTGGAGTTTAGTAAATGGTGATGATGATGTATTGGAAAACAAATTGTAATATTTCCTTTGTTCAGAAGTAGTTTAACCTAGAAGAAGGGATAGAGTGCACCATCAGCAAGTTAGCAGATGACACCAAGCTCAGGGGAGTAGTAGATATGCTGGAGGGTAGGGCTAGGATTCAGAGAGACCTTGACAAATTGGAGGATTGAACCAAAAGAAGTCTCATGAGGGTCAATAACAAGAAGTGCAAAGTCCTGAACTGAAGAAAGAACAACCCCATGCACTGGTACAGGCAGAGGACCGACTGGCTATGCAGTAGCTCTGCAGAAAAGGACCTGGGGGGTACAGTGGACAATAAGCTGAGTATGAGCCAGTAGTGTGCCTTCTTGTAAAGAAGGCTAACAGTATCCTGGGGCTCATTAGTAGGAGCATTGCCAGCAGATCGAGGGAATTGATTCTTCCCCTATTTGGCACTGGTGCAACCACATCTGGAGTACTGTCCAGTTTTGCCCCCCTTCCCCACTCTAGAAAGAATGTAGACAAATTGGAGAGAGTCCAACGGAGGGAAATGAAAATGGTTAGGGGATGGGGTACATGACTTATGAGGAGAGACTGGGGGAACTGGGCTTATTTAGTCTAGAAAAGAGAAGGCAGAAGGGGGATTTGATAGCAACCTTCAACTACCTGAAAGATGGTTCAGAAGAGGATGGAGCTACGCTGTTTTCAGTGGTGGCATATGCAGTGATCTCAAGTTGCAGTAAGGGGCATTTAGGTTAGATATTAGGAAGAACTTTCTCACTAGAAGGGTAGTAAAACACTGGAACAGATTACCCAGAGAGTTGGTGGACTCTCTATTCTTAAAGGTTTTTAAGACTTTTAATGGCTAAGATACTTTAAAACCCTGAATTGAGAGCACTCCTTAAGAGAAATGAAATCACTTTCTATCAGATATAATTTAAGGACTGCAGAAGTGGGCAAATTTTTATTCAAAATGGTAGCCCCTGTTCATGATCCCCTTGATGCACCTGGAATTCAGGTGTGAAAATATTTTTCCGACACCTCTTTGTGAATGCATTGCCATATAATAAAGATTGTAATTTTGATTTAAGCAGTTTACCTCTCCAGCCTATTTGTTATATCTATTGGTAATATTCTGTAGATAGACCTCATAGGGTTTGCTTTTTTAATTTGATGTGGTGGTATTTGGCCTTTTAGTTGGATTAAAGAGTTAATTAATAATTGGGTAAAGGCAAATACTTTCAATGGGGTAGTTAAGTAATGTGAAGACATAATATGTTAATGTGCAACAGAGGGAATTGTAGATTATCTGAGTTGATAATTACTCTTCATTTTTAATTACAAGTAGTGGCCTTTTTAGTAGAGGGGAATGTTTTGATTAGATTCAGGTTCTGAAATAAGTGGTGATTTATCCTCCATTTAGCTCCTGTCAATGACAGTAACATAAAGGGACACTGAAGTATATCCTCATAGTTTAAAAGTAAAACATTGGACATGTATCCTCTTGTTCTCTTTGTTTTCCTGGTTCCTGCCAAATAGGGCTTTGCAGAGACAGATTGCAAGTGCCAGCTGTCTTCAGAGGAGAGTTCACACAGAAAGGAAACTGTCCAAAAGCTTAATGACGCAGGAAAGAGGGAGATAGTTCCAGGCTGAACCTGACACTGGATCCTGATAGCTTTTCCTACAAATATGTCACTACCTTGAGCTGGAGCACTCTTCCACAGCCCTGTGGTCACAAAAGGCAAGTAGTGGTGCCATGTTTGTTGGGGAGCTCAAACCATGCTCTTTTCCTGAAGAAAGGAGGTTTTTTGTTGTTGTTGGGAACAAACCTGAAATAGTCCCTCCTCTGAATTGTAAAGCTACCTCTGGAAATGTGTTCTCTATTCCCTGTATCATATTCCCATGAAGATTCTTATTTTGGAAGAGCACCACAGAGATGGCAAACAGCAATTGTGTGAAGATACGGAAGAAGAAAGTGGGTCGCAAAAAATTACTAACGATTCTGTCCTGGTGAACTGCAACATTTTCTGCACAAATGATGTGCCAAACTATTTCCTGGTATGTCTCAAAATCTAGTATGGCAAAAAAAATGGGGGTTAGGGAATCCTTTTAATATGTCCTGTATCGACCACAGAACCATACAAACCACAAAAGTTTATAGCTAGGGCCCTGAGAAAATTGTGGATTTCTTGTAAAAAATTCATGGCACTTGCGCAAGTAAAGTATCACTTTTCACAGAATATTCACAGAACTACTGGGATTCATTTACCAAGGTCATTGGTAGTTCTGTGAATATTTAATTAAAAATTATATTTTACCCACCACACACATGCAGTAGGCAGGCACACACCATAGGCGGCAGAAGGCCGGGGCTAACGGGGCTTAGCCCCCGCAAACACAGGGCAGCAGTGGCAGCGCAGAGGGCCATGGGGCCGCAAAGGCTCTGGGTGGCTGCAGTGTCCGGGGGGAGAGGGGCACACATAGACACAAACACAGAGCCTGCACATAGCCAGAATTGCAGCCAGATGGTGTAAGGAGAGCACTGCCCACCATAGCAAGGAAAAGGAAGGGGCATGGGGGGCAGGGCAGATCAAGGCCCCTACAATGAGGAGGGAGTAAGGCAGAGGCAGGGGTTAGGGTGAATGGGGCTTCGAGGCAGGTGCTGGGATGGGCGAGTCCAGGGGTGCGGGGGGGCTTCCACTGCTGAGCATACCCCAGGAGAGGCCTGGGCTCCTACTATCCCATCTGACTGCAATCCTAGGTGTGTGCAGGCTCTGTGTCTGTGTCTATGAACACCCCCTCCCGCCCCCACTGCAGCCACTTGAAGCCCATGCCTGGGCTGCCCTGTGGCCCTCTGCACTGTCACCGCTGCCCCACTTTTGAGGGGGTGTCACAGGCCAGCTGGGCACTGTGAGTGTATCAATTTTATCACAGGCCAACTGGGCTGTTTGATTCAGTTTCGGATCGAGTAGGCAAAGTTGGGAGTGAAATAAAGGCAAATTTATTATAGTTTACACACACAACAGTTAACAGAAAGATAAATGCGATAAGCAGATAATGTCGTATTAAAGAGCTAATAGTAAATAATAACAACAGATAATAACAACTGATAGATAGATCGATTCTGTTGCAGGCCAACTGGGCACTACAAGGGTATTAGCCACTGGGCTGTTCAAAACAACAGATAGACAGACATGGGTTGGCAACTTATCGATAGTCCCTCAATGCCAGGTACACGCCAAGTGATTCCAGTGAAGTCAGGCATCCCCAATTGATGCTGTCAGGGGGATTACCAGGGAAGATCCCTTGATTAGGATCCGATCCTCACTCGCACCAGAGTCTGGGGTCCGGGGGCGGAACAGAAATGACCGTTCTGTTCCCTCCTTCCTGCTGGTCACCTGATGCATGTGCTTTTTATACCTAGTTTTATGTTAATCTGTTGGCCTCAGTGCCACTCACAATGTTGCCCTATAGCTGTTACCCTATGGGATTGAAAGGTGTTAAAAATTGTCATAAAAGGTTACTACCCAGACTTGAGTTTATCCAATAAGCAAATTATGATGCAGCACCTTTAGGTTTGAAATTGACATTGCTCCGCCTAAGTTCCAACCCCTTTTAGGTTTCATTTGAATATGCTTTCTTGGGATATGCTTTCCTGGAATGTGTTGGGTGTGCCAGGCAGTTGGATCTAGTTTTTATCGCTAAGGCTGAACCCTGAGCAAAAACCGTTAGGTCTCCTAATCTTACAGCTACAGCTTTGCCTATGGGGCCCAGTCAGTTCCACAAACAGTTAATTTATCATTTTGGTTAAATTTATGACAGACAAGTTACATTTGCAGTTTACAAACTTACAAGCTTATATGAACTAATATTACCTGTTTAGGCAAAATACCAAATGCCTCCAAGAAGCACATATTTATTGCTTATTAATCCCTCTGGTTCTGGCTGTTACAGGGGGCTAAGCCCCATTAGCCCTTTCGCTGCGTGTGCTCGCAACTCTTAAAAATTGTGGTGTAGGGTGAATTCTGCAGTATCCACGCAGTCCATGATATCGCAATTTTCTCAGGGCCCTAGTTATAGCATCTTTGGATGCCTTGTCTATGACTGATTGCCCCTGTGAAGCAGAGACCTGGAGCAACTTGCACTAAAGCTGCAGTGTCATTCTTACATTAATCTTAATTAAGGTTCCAATCTACTGTAGAAGAAAGAGTTCATGCAGATATAACTGATGCTACAGCAATGCTATTTTAATCAGAAACTACCATTGCCGAACAGGACAGTTGCATGTCACTTTTACAGAATTACCTTCCTACTTAATTATGTATATGCTGTTGAATTTTAAAGAAATTCTGTCATCTAACTCCAGTGTTTTTAAACCTTGCTCGGATTCTGCTAACATTTTATATGGTTTGCCAGATTAGATCACAATGCATTGCATGGTTGACAGTTCAGCTCTGCATCTAGGCTTGAGACAGAAGTTTAAGTGATCAGAAACCAGCTTAAACTTGTAATAGAACAGAAGTTCAATGCCCATACACCAATTTCAAAATGGCTGAAACAAGTTTAAGATAAATCTGGATGGATGTAGTATCACACTTAACTGATTTATATCAAACTGGTTTATGGAACTTCTGTCCCAGATTCTCTCCCAATTCAAGTTAACTCAGTTCCCAGCATCCCAGGATGCTTTCTAGCCCTGGCCTGCACTGTCTGCTCCAGTGGACCAGGGCGGTCTCCACCCCCAACCCCCCTCGCTCCCACTTGCTTTTACAGAGATGAAGCAATAAAGCCTCTTCTCTTCTCTGTCTGTGCTTGGCAGCCCAGCATGTGGTCAAGCCCTATGGGACCATATTGAGAGTTAGGAGGGGGAATACCCTCTCTGCACCAGGAGCAGGGTTTAGGGGACCTTGCCAGGGATGGAGAACCCTCTCTGAAACTGGGGGATCCAGCCAGCCCCAGGCTAGAAGGACTGTGCCCCCATCAGGGGAGGTGGAATAGCAAAGTGTTATGGTGGATGGGCTAGGCAGCCAATGAAGGATAAGCCATGCTCAGCTACATTTGGGTGTCTTCAGCAGTGGCCAGCAGGCTGGGAGGCATGTTCTAGTGCTCCCCAGATACTGGTATGGACCACTGCATCAGGTTCTAAAAGTGAATGTCAGTTTACTTTATAATATTGGTTTAATCTATGCAGTTTAGAGAAACCTACAAAGATTGAATCAATTTAGCCTGGGGCTTTTTTATTGTAGTTTAGGGCACCTATACACAATGCGGTGAGGCTGTTCCGACATGCTGTAATAATGGCGTGTTGGAGCAGACTCAATTAATCAAGCCTGCTGGAGCATGATAATTACCATGCTCCAGCAGACTCCAGCATCTCCTGAACTACCATCTCCACAGTGAAAAATGGTAGTGGGATGCTTTAACTAAAGCTCATTGAATGAGCTTTAGTTAAAGCACCCCACCATCATTTTTCAGCATGGGGACGCTGATACACAAGACACACCAGGCACTTTAATTAGAGTGGCTCTTTGACCCACTCTAATTAAAGCACCCCCCACTTCCAGAGTACATGTATAAACACCCTTAGTGACTAAATGTGGACATAATAAAGGAATCCCCTTTTCAGGGTTCCTAAGCTTATCAAGGTCCAGAGATTGCATGATTCACTTTTTTTCAGAGTCCTGGTCAATTCAAAGTGAACTGGAAAGCTTTGTTTGTTTGTTTTTCTAATGCAAACTATGAACACTTTAAAGAACCCAACCTTTTATTGTTAACCTAAGTGAAAGCAGAGAGAGTACAAACCATGTGCTTTAACAAATATCTATGGCCTGTTCCTACAAGATACTGAGCTCCTTTGATTATCAGTATCTTCCTTAGATGCTATTTGCTTTTAATGTCTTGTAAAATTTAATATACACATAAAAATATTTTAAAACAAAATAATCAAACACTCTATAATTGTCTGATACTGCCTATTACCAAAATTCGGAGTCCTACTTCTCCATTATCTGTAAATCAGTCAATAGCTTCACTAAGTAATGTATGCAATGCAAATTCTTGCTCTGTTTCAGATCTTCTTGAGCTGAAGAGAGTATGAATAAAAAACAAAAAATGCTTAAAGTTTGATCTAACTGATTTATGAACTTCCCAGTGAATTTAGACACTAGACTAAATCAATCCCTAATACAAATCCAGTAGCTTCAATGACAGCTACTGGTGGTCACCACCACTTTAAATCAGGCTGCTGTTCTGGTGTCCAAATATGGATCTAGGTGCCAAGTTTCAAATATTAAGGACTTTGGTCTCAGCATTTGATGCTCAGGATTTCCATCTGGAAACAGGAGCAACACTGCCTCCTCCCCTCACAAGTGTAACCTTAATTTCATTCATACTGTATATTTAAAGCAATCTAAGGGCTTGAGGTGACAAAGTGCTGAGAGGTACTTAAAATGCAGAATATGCCCTTCCCTCCCTTTTTGAAAAGGACAGGAGCTGAGATGCAACATAATACACAGGGCTGGTAATTACCCTGCAAGGCAGAGTTTGAGATGCTTGGATGAAGCATCCAACCATAGGGGATATGCCCTATATTAATCCATTTTACATCTTAGTGCAACAAGAAACAGCAGTCATCCAAAGCTGCAATATTCGTGATTTCATAGTGTAGTAAATAAATAGAACCCCAGAATGGAGTCCTTCCATGCCAAGGCAAAAGAAACCAGGAATATCTGAGCCTTAATCCTCTAAGATACTTACACATTTAACTCTCTCACTTTCCTGCTCTGTGTGATGGGTATAATATGGCTTACTTACTGGGCCCTTCTACACATGCATTAATGTGGTTTAGTTAATGTGCACTGAAACTAGTATCTCCATTGTGAGGTACTAAGAAAATGTGCATTAACCTGTATTAATGCACATTAACTAAAAAGCATGGGGCATCTATATGCATGCTCCAGGGTAGAGGGTGGGGCACTTTAAATAGAGTGGATCCGAGAGTTGCTCTAATTAAAGTTCCCACAGTGTCACATCTATTCAGCATCCTGTGCTTCAAAATGGTGGCAGGGCACTTGAACTAAAGCTCATTCAATGAGCTTTAGTTCAAGTGCCCCCACTGCCATTTCAAAGCGTGGGGATGCTGAATATAGGTGATGCAGTGTCTGCTGGAGTGCGTTAATTAATATGCTTCACAAGACTTGATTAATAAAGTCTGCTCTGCTAATTAGCACACATTGGAGTAGACATCTGGCATGTATATAGGCCCACAAGTTTTAAGCTATGCTTAATACGCATTAGCCTGTCTTAATGCACATGAACTAAATAGTGTGGGCATTTATACACATGCATTTTTGTGCTGGGACTTGCTGGAGATCTGACACATTGGAGGAGACTCGTTTAATTGAGTCTACTCCACACACAAGCCGAAGGGCACTGTGCTGTGTCGCATGCAATTGTATAAGCGGTGATATGTGCGTCAGCACACACAAATGCTAGCAGTGCACTTTTGAACTAAAACACCTCCAATGTGTTTTAGTTCAAAAGTGCACTGCCACCATTTTCTTAGCGCTGACATGCATTTCGCTGCTTATACAACTGCATGCGCTGCAGCACTGGATGCTTTTCAAAGTGCCTGGCACTGTGGCACAAGGATGTGTACAAATGCCCCATGTTTTTAGTGATGCTTTAATGCACATTAAAATAGGCTAATGCACATTAAGGCACAGGTTTAAATGTGCCCACTGTATCATAAAAGTATGCTGATATGATTAATTTGTTAATGATACCACCTTCCTGCATTTGAATTCTAATATGTAAAAGAATGAGACATCATTTATTAATGTTAGTCGCTTAATAAGATAGGAAGCAACTTAAATAAAGATAAATTCATGAGAATAAACAAGGCTAAAGAAGCAGATAAGATCTGCCCAGGGCTTTTATTTTTCTTTTTTCAAAATGCCCATGTATTCTTCCTCCTTTTAGGATTATGATATCACGTAAGAACTATAATGAAGGGCGGAGGAAGCCAAGACTATATAGACTGCTGTTTCTAGTCATGCAGAAGAACTAACAAAAAATCAGAAGACTGATTGAAACAGATATTTCTTATATCTGTCAAAAGTTTTTGAGAGCTGTCAAACCCAACAGAAAGCTTTCTAGATGGTACCTGACATCTTGGTTACAATTGTTAATAGACACCTGTTCCATACAGGAAAATAAGAACTAAATAGAGGCCAGATCTTTATCTGGTAAATCAGCCACGCTTCTCTGGTGTTAGCAGAGCCATTCGAGTTTAGCTGAGTTGAAGCTCTAGCCTGGGAACATGACAGTTCACTCCATTTCTGTCATGAAGGTTCATCTGCATTGTTTATAATTATCAGAAATGTGATGCCGGAATTCAGGCTGTGATATTGCAGTAGTCTACTGGGCCCTTTGCATCTGTCTTGTTCAAATGGCTCTTTCACAAAAGGCTTTTGTGAACTGGCTGGCAGCCTGTGGGATGCATTATGCAGCTGCATGTCACATTCTGTTTGCCTTTCTCACTCCCGACATGCAGCAACTGATAGCAAGTGAATCAGAAGGAAAATGAGGAGTTCTGGCGATTGGTATTTTGACCACTAACCCATTCTGAGGAAGTTTGTCTTTTTTGCTGTAGATGTGAATGCCATTGTGCCAAAGTCTTAGTCAAACTGCATTTGAATAGCTGTTACAGTAGACTGTCATAACAATCAAAATGGTTCCTTTTTCCATATACTCATGTGAAAGTTGACAGTACATCTCTTCCCTTCCTCTGGTAGAAATATTGCTGCATCCGTCAGAGCATTCCACATTATCTGAAAGTAGCAGCTGATCAATCAGCAGTGTGTAGTGGAATTAACATAGGAGGAAATGTATCCAGCTGATGATTTCACTCTTTGAGTGAAAGGTCAGGGAAAATATTTACATACAACCCTCACCCACATGACTGGCAGTGAACAATGCTGCCAGTTTGTTCTTGTTTATTTTTGAGATGTTTGTGTATATGCATACGCATACGCTCATCGTGACAGACCAGAGGATGGGACCAAAGTGAACCTCTTTAGAAATATGTGTTCAGTGAATTGCCAAATATTTATTTTTACATCTAGTGTATGTTTTATGGGTCATCTGAGAACCTGATGTCAATTTATTGTCATAAAGGTAAATGAATGGTATCTCAATATGTGCGGAAAAGGAAGAGCAGTTGCATCCTATCCTACAGCCTGTGTAACAGACGGGGTGGAACTCTACAGCTATGGGAGGTCTGAACTGAACAGCATACTACTGCAGTTTTGCCTTCAGATTAGTATAACTTGCACATGATCAAAGTAGCATGCTCTGCTAAGCTAACACAAAACAAGTTTATATATAGTTAAAGGTTATAGTTTAATCTCTAAAACAGTATTTTTCAAACTAAGTGTGGTATAGAATAAAGTTTTACTTCTGCAGTTTGAGATCCATCCTTTATGGCCAGTCAGTCTCTGTTGTAAAAATGATTGGACAAAAAAGTAACATGTGAAATCCTGAGCAATTTCAAGTAAAAAAGATATAGCAGAGATTCACTCCCATGAAGAAGTATGATCTAAGCAAGTTCTCTCCATTTTCACACATCTGTTAAATGAAATACAATTTTTTTAAATTGGAGCTACTGGTAACCTTTAATAAATCCTTCAGAAAAAAAAAAATGCCATCTTAAACATTGGCATTCCAGTCACCAACTATAGACATGATACCTGAGAAACTCAGTGCAGCTGAAACTCAAACACCTAAACTTTATAAAATGAATTATCTAGCCTAAGGTTTTCCAAGGACAAATCCCTTTTATAGTTCAATCTGCCAAGATTGTAACAACCTAAACAAGATCCATCGTTAATCCTAGAATCAATGTAATGCTCATCCAGCTGATTCTGCCCTGCTGCCCTGATTTACACTGTGTTGTGGTATTTAGCCTTCACCTACTGGATACTGCTTTGGAAGAATTTGACTTGCAAACATGACTTATGTGCTAGAGATTACAACCTAGCAACAACATAAAATGCATTATTTTATAGTTATAGTTTAACAAGGTTTAAACACTGATCACACAGCTCACTAAGGCCTTCCCACAGAAATAAAATAAACAATAAGAAAATGATAATTTAACGGGCACTTTCATAGTGAAATGCAAAGGCATAGTGAAAAGAGGGAGGAAGGAATGTGGTGAGGTTTATACAGTGAACTGAATCTCAAAACATCTGCCTTAATTCCCGGCTTGTTGAGGTTGTCTGCAGCAAACTACCTGATAGCCCTGAGCAGACTGGATCAGGCTTGCCCACACTAAGCAGGTCTCCACCAGTATGGATATAGTTGGGCAAACCCTAGGTATAGATGCACAGCACCAAAAGATTATGGGGCTTGTACTACTATGACTGATTTTAGAGTCGCACCAGAGTAAAGCAAGGTCTTCGTCTTTCTTTGTCTATGTCAATTCATCATTGTATCGGGGGAAATAAACATGCAATGTTTCTTCAAAGCGGTGTTATTAGTAGTAATAAATTTATTTGTATGAGACATTCACAAGCTATATGAGGATGGAGGTCATAAGAGAACCTACATAGAGTACTATTAATGCTGAAATAAGAAGTCATATTATAATACCCACAATATGTCAACTTCTGCCTTGGTTCTCAGGTCATGACTTATGAAACCAAAGGTAACACAGAAGATAGCTCCTCTAAGCTATAAGTTAATTGCTTGGGAGTTAAAGAAGTAAAGTGTGAAAGAGGAGAGGAGAGGAGAAAAGAGGAGAGGAGAAAGTGTCAGTCATTTACTAAATGGGGGATGCAACCTAGTGACAGAGGATGCAGAAAAGGCTGAAGTATTTAATGCCTTTTTCACCTCAGTCTTCACAGGCAAAGTCAGTTCCCAGACTAGTGAACCTGGCAGCACAGTTTGGGGAGGAGGAAAGCAGCCAACAGTGGCAAAGGAAAAGGTATGGGACTATAAAAAGCTGGACATATACAAGCCCATGGAGTCATTAAATACATTGTCTATCCATAAACTGCTGCCAAAAGCAACATGCACTCAGTAATGGAAACCAACTATGAAGTTGGTTAACTTCAGCAAACACTGAGCATGACTATAAAACATGTAGCTTATACTGGGCAAACATACTCATGGGAACTTACCACAAAGATAGGTTCATACACCTATCTGAATAAGATATGTAGTAGTGCCTATTGCAGTGTTCCCCTCAGTGCTAAATCTTCTTCAAATCATGATGAGTCACCTCAGTGAATGCATTTTGACTTCCTCTTCACTCCTGCAACTGAGTCGTGCTTTTCTTTCTCGTTTCCAATTATTCCTGTTTCTTCACTATCCATAAATGTCTAGCAAACATCACCAAACAGGGCCCCAAGCAGTTCACCCAGAAGCACTCTGTCACCCCCTCTCTTGGCCTGTCATATATGATTAATGTGGCGCTGAACTCTACAGTGGCATAGGTGGCCCTGTGCCTCAATGTGTATAAATGTTTTGGAGGATCCCAAGACTTGTGACAAAAACACTTAGTGATGAGTGGATGGCTAATTTAGCACATAGACCCTTCATGGGGGATATCTGGAGTACACATACGTATTGAAAAGTGCTGAACTGTGGGGCTTGAAATAATATTGACTGTACTGGGGCCCAGCCCAGTGAACTATATAGTAAATCATGAGCCTTTTGGTTTTGGACTAATATGTTGCATAGTGGGCACATCTACACATTCAATTAATGTGAAGCAGTAAACTCCAGCACATATTGCACCAGAGTTTATTGCTCCCAGGTGTTATTATTTACAATAATAAAATTGTATTATATTAATAGAAGAATTACATTACATAAGCCCAACTACTTTGTGCAAGATACTGTACAAACATAACGAAGATGATCCTTGCCTCCAAGGAATGGCAATTATTGCTATTTAAATTCTGTTAAACTAGAACCCTGGCTGTTCAACTCTGTTTTGATAGGCACTGTACAAATTCAAGCTGTATCATTTATGTGATGCCTTTTTTTTTATTCAATGCATGTATATGTATAAGGGTGGATCCAAAGGAGGTATAGTGTTGAGGTTGTACCCTCCCATTTCTGACTCTGCAGATGCAGCAGCTAGCACCTTTTTTAAGTCCCCATAGCAGGTGAGAATTTCCCCCCACCTTCTTCTACATACGCAGAGGCACATCTCCTCCTATCCTCTTCTTCACCTCTCCTCTCTGCTGTGGCACTGTCCTCACTGTTCCAGGGGCAGGGGGATGGCTCCAGAACTGCTCCCACCCACTCTAGCTGGACTGCATGGGGGCAGGGCTCAGTCTGGGACAGTGGTGGGCAGGTTCCCCTTCCCTGCCTGGTCCTCCCCAGGTGTTCCCTACCAGCCTAGAAGGAGATGCAGGGAGGGGCTACCCGCCTGGCACTGCCACTGTCCTGGGCTGAGCCTGGCCCTTGCACAGTAGGGCTGTGTGAAATTTCACCAATTGTTTTGTTTCAATGCTGTTTTAACTCATTTCGAGCTCGAAACAGCAAAATCAAAATGAAATGAAGGGCTTCAAAACAGCCACAAAACTATGGCTGTCAAAACATTTCAAAAGTTTTGAAAAGTTTCAAGTTTTGAACCTGAAGCTGGGCTTGCCTGCAGGGAGACAGAAAATAAGGAGAGGGAGGGGAAAGAGCGGGGAAGGACTGCTCTGATATTGACTGTGTAGCTGGCCTGTGACTATGATACTTCCCTGAGGTCCCTTCCAATCCCAGTGCTCTGAGGGAGGGATGGAAAAACAGCATAAAAGGCAGCATTGTTTGAACTGGCCTACTTTCTGCGTTGGGGTCAGTTACTGAGCTATCTTCCAGAAGCTCAGCAGTGTTAGACAACAAAGGCTACTACCATTGATTTCCTACTTGCTAGCCTAGCAAGTGGGATTCTGCAATACCTTTTGCTTTCTTTCTACACCCTTTTATGTTGTTATTATATTAATTGATTGATTCTTTTCAATTTCATAATTATATTGCATATTATATTTTAGAATTTTTATAGGAAGACACACATGTACTTTTATATATTTTTACTTTATTTATTATATTGCAAGCATATTATAATGTAGAATTTATCTACGAAAACACACATATACATTTATATATTTTTATAAAGACAAGACACTATGAAACACATCATGAAGGGTGCTGGAAAGGCAGCTGGCAGGCCTTCAGGGGGGGCAGAAGAGGGGTAGAGGGAGAGATGTAAGTTCCACATTCCCTCCCTCCCCAAATGAGAGACAGCCTCTTTGCTACAACAAGCAGGCATAAAACTTTCACTAGTACAGACAGCAAGGAGAAGAGAGGAGTGCCAGGGCCACTGCCTGTGCCTGAGTCTGCATCTCTTCCAAGAGCACCAACCATAACCCATGCCCTACCACCATGGCAATAAGCAGCAGCAGCAGCATGACAGTCTCCTCCACCCCCATTTCACTTCTGATGCTGAGCCTTCCAGTGCCAGAGGAAGAGCTGGAGCTGGATCTCAGTGCCCTAGCAAGGGAAATTCTGGGGAAGGAAGGGGAATCAGCTGAATTTGTGCTCCACACCCCACAAGTTTGCCCTAGAGCCAGGTCTCCTTCCCCAAAAGGCACTTCAGAGGAGGCTGAGGTAGAGGGTGCAGAGGCAAGCGGCTCAGCTGAGTCTGCTTCTGCTGTTGCTGTGCCTCTGCCTGCCAAGAAGGGAGAAACTGCAGCATCCACACATGCACCTGAACCCCAGAAGAGAGTGGGTAGTGTGGCCCTGGATCATTTTGAGCTGGCAGATGATCCCACATAAGCTATGCATGCACTGCTGAGCCAAAACCAAACCGGGCAAGGGAACAAAACACATGAGTACCATGGGGATGCTGATGAACCTCCACAGGCACCACCCCCTTGTCCTTGTTCCTCCACTTATACCTGCACTGCTGCATCCCCCAGCCTGCCTCTCACCCCCTGATGCCTCCATTTCCATATTCACTGCCTGGCTTTCTTGCCTGCATTGCATATCAGCTTCTGGCTTCTTTACTATTCCTTCCATCCAGGAACAGCACACATACCAACTGCAGGTGCTTCCTCAGCCTGATGAAAGGCTTTCCAATCTGAAACCTTGCTAAAATATATTTCTGTAACTATTCAGTTGGTCTGCTAAAAGATACCAGATTAGATTGACCCAAAAAACCTTGTCTGCTAGTGCCATGTCTTTAGACCAACACCCCTAGCACCTGACCAGAAGGATGTGGGGCCCTGGGCACAGCTAAGCCCCAGGGCTAGGGCTGGCAGGGAGAGTTCTCTGGCAACTGCTGGAAAAGAAGCTCCTGCATGAAAGGAAGGAAAGGCGCTGTGACAGTTTGGCTGCCTGAAATGCTGCTGGTGTTGCTGTGCTGCTGCTCACTAAGTTATTATTACCTGTTGTTATTTAAGGTGGTGGACTGGGCTGAAGCTGTAGGGGAGGAGGAGACCCCATGGGGTACACTACTATGTCATGTAGATGCCCCAGTGCCAGTGAGGGCACGCTTTAACACACACACACACACACACACACACACACACACACACACACACAGTCACACGTGACATGAGTTTTGCTTGTCAGCAGCTTGAGGTGTAGGTTCCCAGAAACCCCTGTACCTATCTCCTTGAAATTTGGCAGGCATCATGCCCTCAGAAGCGGCTGCCATCCCTGTGGTTTTCATCCAAATCTGCCAAAAAATGGCAAAGGTATAGGCAGTTTTGTGCTTCCCTATTATAGCCTATGGGCAAAACATCAAAACAGTGTCAATACAGCAAAACAGCTTTGACGAAACAAAACAGAACAGTGCTTTCAAAATGAAATGAAACTAAACACTGTCCCAGCAAAACAAAAGTCTAAATGAAATGGTGCTGTTTCGCACAGCCCTACTGCACAGTACCTGCTTTGGGGACTTAGTCTCTGACTGCTGCTCCTGTGGCATGGTCTGCCCACCCTGGTGCAGGGGAGGAAAGCTGCATGCTGGGATACAGCCACCTCTGCAGGTCTGATTGCTGCTCCCACACCCCACCCACTTTCCAAAATCCTGGTTCTACTACTGTACATGTATATGATTTGGGTCTAATTCAGCAGAAAGAGGGCTGGACTAAACACTGTTTTCTGAAATACTATTTCAAGATAATACATTTAGCTAATATGTTAGCCTAAAATATGTACCCAGAACAATTCTATTCTGCACTTATTAGAAAGTTTCTCCCTGTATTCTACTAGGCTTTCTATAACCACTTAAAATCAGTTTCATTATGTGTGTTCTTTGGTCTTCTACTTTGGTCATATTAACAGGGCTCAATATTACTTTACTTGCAAGCTCTGACAGGATCAAAGCACAAAGTTGTAGAGTTGCAAGGGTTACACAAACATATACTTCCTCTTCTAATTTGATAGTCTTAAAAGTGTAACTCTTCTTGAACTAGTAAGAAAACCTTGCAAAGCTAACTGGAGTCTTCTAGAGTGAAAATTCAATTAATACATTTTACGTTTAGTAGTCTGATTCATTAGAAGATAAGGTAAATTGCTAAAGCATTTACAGCAACACAAATAAATCTGTCCACTTTTTTATGCCAAAAAAGGGGATTGTAGGTAAAACCTAGACATAAATAATTCTTTTGCCCTGTGAAAGAATATTCTGGATTCTCATAAAATGTCTCTACTCTTCATTGGTTTCAGCTGACTAAAGTTCAAAGACCATGAGAAAGGATTGCCTGATTTTGCTTTGTTTTTAGACTGAACCTTGAAGTCTTGCCAGTAGATGTTTTCCCTCTGTCTCTCAATCCATCTAATCCCCAGTGTAGAGATTGCCATTTTCTGGTTTGATATTACAAGACCCTGAAAGGTGCTTATTACCTACTGAGGGGCATGTCACACATTACAATAGGGATTGTTAGCTACTCTTAAAATGTGAGCCTCCACATCTTCAAGCAGTAAAACACATGCTAAGTGTGATCCTATCATAGGAAAATTAAGACTTTTCATGGGACTTGTATGTTAATCTTATTAAGATATGTTCAGCTATTGTGGGACCGCTCAACGGAAATAATATGAATGCAGATCACTAATGGTCAGTCCCCACACTGCACCAGAGTCTTAAACTGATCCCAATGAGGTGCTAGAACTGGGACTAACAGTCAGCTGGCTGGAGTCTTGAAACAACTCTGGTGCTGTGCCAGGGCTGGGACTGACAATCAGAAAGCTGTGCATAAGAGATCATGTTAGAGGTCGATGTGAACATTACTGTGTGACTGCTCAGGACACATTCTAACTTTTCATATGGCACAGTAATGCTTACTACAGTGTACATAAAATGAGTGCCAAGTATCCTGTGCAACAGGGCAGCACTCACACCTCTTAGGCCTGACTCCATTACTTTCAGTGGGAACAGAGGGTACCCAATACCTTTCAGAAGACATTCAGCTCCTTGAGGGTCAACCCCTTGTTGAATAAATGTTATAAATCATACAGAATTGCTTACAAAGTAAACAAGACTCTGCTTAAATGGTATTGATACTACATACTGATTGCTTTATTCTGTGGTAGGTCCAAGTTGTTTCACAAGGAGAAGCCACACGTAACTCTGTACTATCCCCCCCCCCGCCCCCCAACCTGGATCAATAAAACTAGCTAAGGACTTTAAACCTGCTGTCAGATCCCAAGCACTGTCCCTTCTGTCGAGCTCAGAAGGCTGTGCAACCGTGAATTCCTTTCTTAGGTGTGACAGTGATTTGGTCTGGGTGACAGTAATCTGGCTGAAAGGCAATTGAAGGAAACTGAAAGGATACTAATTTGTTGGGAGGCAAGCGAAAAGAGAAATGGTATCAGTAGGGACCTATCTAAATTGCACTTTTGCAGATTTCTCTGAAACTGCAAAATCCAGAGTTGCCTGCAAAATCCATAAAAAAGAAAAACAATTCAAAATAAGATTTTATTAAGTCTTCCCCTCCCAGGGAGGCCTCACCGTCTGCCTAGAAAGGGAATGAATCGGCTGGTAGGTTGGCATGAAGGGCACAGCAGACAATATGGCTGTCTCTCCTCCCTGCTCCCCCTCCCCGGGGGCATCTCTACCTATCAGCACTGAGGGGCAGAGCTGGACAAAGGGTAACCAGCAGTCAAGATGGTAGCCACCTCCTTGAACATCGTCCCCCCTAGGTCCTCTCTGCCAATCAGTGCTGAGGGGCAGGGCCTCTTCACCAATCAGTGTCAAGGGCTGTGGCTGCCATATAATGGACTCCTCCTGCCAGGATAAAGCTGTGAAGATGATTTCATCTCACTGTTAAGTAGGTCCCTAGGTATCAGCCATCCTGACTATGATTTATTGCTGCCAGTGGTCAGCTGAGGGCAACTCCTGGTTACTGTTGCATGACCTTAGACTAGCTGAAATCATAACATATATTCCATAGTGGGGGGTCAGGAAATTGCAAGTATTTCTTCCTGATGTGGGCCCCATTTGCTGTCATTCAAGGCCTTCATCAAGTCAAGGTTAGACTGTTCCATTGTATTTTAATATGGGGCTACACTTGCTGACAGCTCTGAAATTGAAGTGGGTACAAAAGACTTTGGGCATCATGTTCAGCTGTGTGTTTCAGCCTGGGCACAAATTACTAAGGCATTTGCTGGTGAGAGACTGTCTCTCCCTCTCTGCCATTCTACTAGACATGAGATCAATTGCAGGCACTTGTGCTGGAGCTCCCTTGGAGTAAGTCTATACTGTGGCAGCAGTTTGTTATAGCTGGCCAAGCATGCCCTGCCCAGGTGCTCTTGCTCACACACTCAGACCCAGAAATGCATTGGTTAGGCTGCCCCAGGCCATACCTCTGTGTCTGCTCTCAAGCACAACTAAGGACAAGGTCTTGAGACCTTAGGTAAGATTTTTTTCAAAAGCAAGTAAGGGGCTTAGGAGCCACTTTCAAAAATAACTTGAGCATTATACAGCCTGAGCTTCACTGCATGCCAATGGGATTCAGGCTTCTATATTACTTCAACAGTTTACCCTAAGAGTTTACCACAAATCTGTTGAGCTTAAAGACACACTGTGAAGACTCCCCATTTAGACAGGTGTTCAGGAGACCTGTACATTTTGGAGCTTTGTTTAAGACAACACTAGTGCTTGCATTTGCAGTACAGAGATTCCAGCATGCCTGTTTTTCCGTGGTACAGCAGCATGGTGCTTTGCAACAAATGAAACATGCTATTTGTGAGATCACATGATACCTTTTTCAGAAGGAAACTAATTCTGTCTATAAAAGATGTATCTCTCTGTTCATTTCAGTCTCTAAAATTCTGACCAGAAAGAGGCCAGAAGTATTCTTAATTATTCAGATGTCTTGAGACATTTCTATGTGGAATTGTCTGTACTTGATTCATTTAAGTGAAACTAATCCCCTATTGCGTGCATTCAGAATACTGAGCGGGATATTGACATGATCAAAAACAAAAGGTTAATAATGTCCTCTCTCAAGCCAGCTGTCTTATGTCTAAAGTAAAGCTTGAGTATGGGGCAGGGAGGGAATTGTACAAAGCAAGAGTTCTCAGGCTGATGAATTAATTTGGATCACCTGGTCCTTTCATTCTTGACATAGGCAAGTTGTTTTCCTTTGTTGCACTGTTTTAAGTCCTGACTTCTTGAAGCACTGATTGCATAGAACCCTAGGAAATGTCACAGTTGCTGGGTACTTAATTCCCCTGTAAAAGGATACTAGAATAGATACTGGAATTTGGATTTAGCAGCTGAAGTTTAAGTGAGCATTTTTTTAAGAGTCTTCACCTTCATTATTGTAAGGGGGAAAGAAATTTATTTTCTCATGGGGGATGTTTTGAAACTTGGTTGGTATCTGGAAATCCAGATTTCCAGATACAGTCATTTAGTTCAACATGGAAGCCTTATGAATTTGGCTTTCTTAATGAAAATTACAAATAATTCCATTTTAACTGGATCCTGCATACAGAGTGTACATCACATAACAGATAGTGTAATGATAATCTAATGATTGGACTCCTTTACCCGCATTTGTATTCTGTAGTAATTTACTGTCTGCTTTCAATTGTTCTATTCCAGACTGAAAAATAATTATACTTTTTTCACCATAAGGGTAACAGAATTTGGTTCCAACTCATTTGAGCTAATGCCTCAACTATAATTATATTTTCGTAATACCTATCTTTAAACATAGAGCCCTATGAAAATAGATGCACTTTCCTAAATATGAAATATGAGTAAGTAGCAGAAAGGTTAACATGACTAGCTCTTTAAAATAAGTTTGTTTACAGAACACCCACCTATATAAAACCTAAGAGGTTAAAAGGACCCTCCCTGGAGTCACATATTAACAAGTGGTTGGCCCCCAGATGAATCATAGGAATCCTAACAATCCCAAACTTAGACATTTTACTGAAGCTCCTTCTTTAAAACTACTTTTATATGTAAGCTTTTTTTCATTGTTCTTATCTTGAGTTTGTAACGGGAGCATAGAATCATAAGGCCGATGGGGCCTCATGAGATTATCTAGTCTAATATTTTTATGTGATCTTTAACCTATTCTTATTACTTCTATCACAGAATTGGAATCTCTGGGGGTGAATGTCCTATCTTCCTTCCAGACATTTAGATAGAGTTTACAGAAGCAAAGACTGACTCCCTATAAATCACTTGAGGCCTGTATCTAATATGATTCCCATGAAAATCTCTTTAAGTAATCTAAGAAGGGGATGGTTTTAAAAATATTATTAAGGCAAGAGATGCTGTGGTTGTTTCATGCTATTCAGCACTGCATGGCATAAGCAAGGAATAAGTGTGGGTCCTTCAAAAAATGTTTACAGTGTGCCCAGCTGAGCCAATGTTCACAGCTGAAGGATGCTCAGCCTTCTTAGAAATTAAAAACTGGATCTCTAGCAATAATTCTTCTGGACTCTTGAGATGTTGGCATACTCTTTCATGTGAATGAGCTAGCCTTTTCTTTCATCAGAAAAGGTGACATTATAGCTGGGGAATCTATACGCCAATCTCCTGACTTCCAGTCTATTTGCATGAATAAGGCAATAGAAATCAAAATAATCTATCTGCCATAAGTGTTTCTTTGCACATACAGCTGTGGATGGAATTTCCATATCTAGCATGATTTAAGTGGGTAGCTAATATTAATTAATAAAATTTTAAACTATATTTACCCTGGAAAATATGTACCAATAGCACAGTTAAATCTCTTATTGTCTCTTAATTTTTAAGGTTTGAAAATGAATATACTGAGGGGGAGGGGGAAGTTTCCCCAAGTACAAATTCAGCCTGCATCCTGTAAGTGAAGTTTGGGTCTTCCCTTATTAGACAGGGAATCTGTCAGTAAAAGTCCTTGAATAATTTATGCCGGTAATCCTGGAGCTGAAATTTAGTTAAGAACTCTAAAGACAATTCTTGATTAAACCAGCACCTGGTTTCACATGTGCTACCTCTGAATTGATAACAAAAGGAAAAACGTATAAGCATGCTTTTGCTGCTTGTAAGCACTTTAGAAAAAGGAAGGTATGTCATTTACCATATAAACTGTTGTATACCACCTAGCAGCACAGGACCCTAAGATGGCTGTCCTCTAGGTGTAACCATAATATATATGTTTATTGAAGTCAGAAGACAAGTCACAATAAACACAAGGATTAGATCAATGGAGGAAAAAGCATCCATTTTCACACAGTCACTGTTCTGACTATCACTGCACTTTAAGCAGTTCATTTGTCAAAGCATCCTGGTCTGGCTGCCAAGCAGAGAACAAGGCCCCTAGTTATTCTCCAACTTGACTGTGAATAGTTTATCATCCTAATTGGAATGAACATCATCAGAATTGCATTCATGTTGATATTCTGGGAAAACAGATTCTCAACAGATATTCCAGAAAATTGTTTCCTAGTAAGTTTGTCCCAGATGGTGGGCCTGATTCATCATTGCTTAATTCCCTGGTTAAACACTGCAACACCACGGAGCAAAAGAATACGTAAGATGGCATATCAGTCTCAGTATTTTCCAAAAATAGTACTTATCGCACACAGATCATTAATCATGTTTGGATTCCCTGTGCCAGATCACATACCAAAAAAATAAAAGGGTTTATTACAGTGAGATATGGGTGCTAAGGAGGAAGGACTGCCACATTCTGTCATCTCAGTAAAGGGAGGAGAAGATAATATCCTTTCTTGGCTAAAGCTACATGCCAAAAAGCATATGGCTTGCTCCACATCTGAGATGCCAAAAGTGCCATAGTTCCATATTACATTAGAAATATCCTATTCATTCATTTGTTAATCATATTATTATGGTTGCACTTGCAGACTGACTAAGATTGATACTCTTTGGTGTTAGGCACTGTAAATACTTGGAGTAATAAACCTCCTATTTGGTGATGTTATCATATAGATCATGTTTGAAAAGAATATTTAACAGAAACCTACCGATTTTTTCAGACTAGAAATATCAAATCTAAACACCCAATTTGAATGTCCATAGTTTTTCTATAGAATTTCTTAGTTTGTTCCTGATGAGAATCACTTGACACTTCAATCTACTGGGTAGAGATAAAAAAAGGGTACCCATTCTTTTTAGATGACATGAAACGTATGTCTGTAGAGTTATATCAGTCACAAGATGCCAACATTTTCACAGAGCTAAAAACCTTCCAGAGTATCACAAATCCATGTAATGTTCTTAAGTGCTAATGTTTGCATTAAGAGTACTACATTAGCAGATATTCAGTATGTTCCATCCCATTCATCATATGTCCATCCATCTGCTAAATGAGCCTGTGTCTGATGAGGCTGCTGTACATCACTTATATTCAAATCTCATTCCTGTGTGAGAAGCAGCACATGCAAATGTGTTATGCATTAAACCAAAAATCAGAAACCCTCTCAGGACCAAAATCACACACGCATTTTTTAAAAAGATATTTGCTTCATTGTGGAAATGATGAGAAGCCCATATGCATCATTACTGGGGAGATGGAAGCATTAGGCTAATCAACATTTTCACATTGCAGGCAAGATAACCCTTCATTTGAGCTGTTTATCTGAAATCTGTCCCACACATCTGAAGAGAGGATTTGCCCTAAGTAGTTAATTACTGTACTATTGAACTTCCTTTTTTTCCAGAAATATCCAACAGATTTAGAGATGCATGGTTGAAGGTTGTGGGAGAAGGGGGCAAAGTATAATCATTTAGTTGTGCAGTTACTCTTTATTAAATCTTATGAAACTTGTTAATTTTTTCCTGAACCTGTCTTCTCTTGTTGCCAAATCATGTGTAGGAAACCTTTTATTTTTCTTCTGAACTTCAAGCCTATGTTGTATTTTCCTACCTAGAGAGTGCCACACATTTAAGTGAGAGACATCAGTAATTATGGTTAAATCTGGGTTACAGAATTATCAAAGACAGTATGGGAACCTTACTCTGAGGTCTACTCCCCAAGTTAATTATTTCAAGAGTCTGGTTTTATTTGATTAAATGTTACCTCTTTGTTTTGCTGAGAGAGGGTACATACTGTCATTAAATTTAGATCAGTCCAACTGGATGTTGAGCTAACTTAGATCCAGAATGGGCTAACCCAATCTATTGAACATCTATACACGTTAGGGGCACGTTCAGATGAGCCTGCATGTGCCTCTTGCAGCATCTCCAACCTCTTTGAGACGCTGCAAGAGGCACATGTGGGAATGGGAAAAGGTTCCCCCTGCTGCAAGTTTGCAGCATGGGGACAAAATTAGACCCCTGGATATCCAGGGGGCAAAAAAAACCTGGAGGAAATAAAGCAGGGCAGGGCACAGTCCTGAGGCAATTGGAGGCTGGGTCCTCCACAGAGACCATCTGGTAGCAGCCGGAACATCTCTGTGGTTGGCCCTCGTCCTGGTGCTGAAGCACGCTACCTGCCCATGCAGGGCAGGCAGCATGCCAGCCACAGGAAGCAGGACCCAGGCTAGCCAGCCCTGCCTGTTCCCCAAGCCCACACCCTCAATTTGGTTG
>NW_005842141.1:951207-970873 GCF_000455745.1 Alligator sinensis
CTGTGGGGTGGGCTGTAGCCCCTGGTTGGGGGGCTGTGGCCCCTGTTGGGGGACTGTAGCCCCTGTGGGGGGCAGCAAAACATATAGGTATTTAGAATTCACTTTATTATAATAATAGAGACAGTGGTAGGGTTCCAAATTGCTTTAACACTGTAGATGTTTCAATAAAATATTGCCCAACTGATCGCTGTCTCTCTGTCTCCCACTTTCTCTCTCTTTATATATATATAGTGGTCTTTTGGTTTAATTGTGGAGCAACATGGATTTCAAGGTATTTTACAGAGTGACCTTGGGATTTTTTTATCAGAGATTTTTCAGTTTTCAAATAGGGAACACCAGAATTCCTGCTAGGGAGGAAAGTGGCAGGACCCAGGTAGAGGAGCCTGCTCAGAGCTGGCACCTTGAACCCAACTGGAGGTGGATGACCTCCTGGCCAGTTGCAGCCAGGAGGACATGATTTGATAGTTCAAAGCAGCCCACCACACTAGGAACTTCTTCCGGGCGATAACTGCTCAAATGGCCGGGCAGGGGACACACATGGCAGTCGTGTCGCACAAAGACCAACCCTGCAACCACAGCCCAATGGCAGGTCACAACCAGGCAGCAGCCCCCACTGCCAGACTGCTGCAGTGGGTAAAGGGTGCAGGGAACTCTCAGAGCTGCTTCAGCAGTCCAGCTGGCACAAGGGGTAGTGTCTGCAGGTACCAATTGGCTGGGCCCCAGAAGCACATGAGAGCTAGTAGCCCTGAGCCACTTGAGAGGGCAGCTTTTTGTACTGCTGGGGCCAGGACAGGAAGCTTTTTATACTGCTGGGGACAGCACAGGTGCTGACCTCAGGCTCTAGCTCCCCCTGGCTGCGGATCCGGGAGGTGCCAGGCAGGGTTATTTTGCTCCAAGTGGCACAATTTGCCCCACAGCAAAGTGCATGTCCAGGCATGTGCGCTGAGGCAAAAAGCCCCAACTCAAATTTGCACTGCTTTTATTTCAGCTGCTGCAAGCACATGTGCTTGCATGTGTGGACACTCCCTAGGAGTGCAGCCTTGGGGCTGGGAAAGCCCAACTATTTGCCCCAATCCCAAATTTGTGCTCTTCTATTCCATGCACCCCCACCCCACCCCACTTTTGAGGAAAAGTGATTGAACAGGTAGTTACCCAACAGCTGCAGTCACATCTGGATACTACTGGATTCTGGCAAGTCCAGAACTACATTACACACAGGGTCTGCTCCAGACAGTCCAGAACCCATAGTGCATGTGGCACCTGCAATGACCACATGCAGTGAAGGTCGACCAGCTGGAGCAGGTGCCATATGTGGCACAGTTCCCAGAGCAGGTGCTGTGTATGGTGCAGTTCAGCCAGGGTGGGACCTCTGGGTAGCATGGTGCTCGCTCTGGCTAGTTGGGGATCCTCTCTACATGCCACTGCCTAGACTGTGCTGCATGCGGCTCCTTCGAGATCCACACTACACGCAGCACAGGTGGCTGGAGATCCAGTATGCTAGGGGAGGGGAAAGGGTAGGAAGTCCATAGGCCTAGTCCAGGGCCAGATGAGTTTGACACCTGTGTTCTAGTCTGTTTCATTTCTTGACTCTTACACACTAGCACAAGATTGCAATGTTTAAACTTTATTAAAGCTGTATGGACCCTGTATTTCAAAACAAAAACATTCTTTCATTTTCCTGAAAACATTCCTACTTTACACATTTTGGTCCTAAACTCCTGTCTTTGTCCCTACAAATTAAAAAAAAAATGAACAGGTGAAGCGCTATGTGGAAAAGGTTAATAATTTATACATTCCTGAGAATTAATATTTAACAATAATGTCCCACTGCTGAGTAGATTCCCTTGAATTCTTCATATCATCAGTACATGCTAGTGCTTTGGCAGTGTATTCATAGCAGTATAAATGTTATTTGTTTTGGATTAATGCCTCTTCTCACTAGCAGAAGAGGTTGAAGATAGGTTAGTGTAAATGAAAGCTTGTAATTCAAAAAGACTACTTCAAGGATTTTAATATTATAGTTTGAGTTGTGTTTAATCCCCCCCCCCTTTGCAATATTCGTATTGATTTTAGCCATCTAAAATGTTGAGGGAGTCGATATCTGTTGTTAAAGCATTTTTGCCTGATACTGGACTCATGTAAATAAGTGGCAGTTATGATATTGGCTGCAGAACTGAATCTTTGATCATTAGCATATTTCTCATACATAATTCTGCTTACTATTACTGAGAACATTCACACTGAACCACAGGAGAGATTTGGACTGAGCTTGCAAAACTGCCATTCACATGGAACCAAACAAAGAAACATCATGAAGTTGTTTATATATAACAGAAGCAGAAGGCAGGGTGTATTTAGCATCTTATAGATTAACTAAATCAGATATGTATAGGCTTTTGTAAGCAGCAGCTTGCTTCATGAGATGCTAAGGAGGTACTGATGGAGACAATGCTTCTACACACACAGCTATGCTAAAAGAACAGGTAGACTGTAAAGTTAAGCACACAAACGTTAGGAAATGCCAAAATAAGGCTAACCATGCAATCATTATTGGGGCCCTTCATGAATTTAAAAACTATTGTAGCACGTATGCATATTTCTTCCTCACTGTACTCCTACCTTATTCAGTTTACTGGATTTCTGCCCAGGATGCTCTCCTACCTCTTTGTCCTGGTATCCTTATTCAACTGGTCCAAATACTCCTGTCCCTGCCCCAGCATTTCCTGTTTTAGCCTCCCCGCCCAAAGAGAAAACTAAACTACAATGGTCTGTAGGATCAGGAAAATCTATATTCTTCCTCCCTGTAAAGTTGCTAAGTGAAAAACCTAACTGTGGAAACTTAATTTAAGAATGCATATTGATTTTCTTCTTCAAGCTGGAATTTCTTCTGAATGTTTGCCCAATCTTTCCTATTCATCTCTCTTCAACTTAGAATATTAAACAGAGGGAAACTTCGAGACAAATAGTTAGGTTTTGCCCCCGTGTTGTCACTTGGATATCAGTAGGCTGCCATTATAGTACTCAGCATAACCAGTTCCTGGTTTTTCACTCTAATGATTAGGCCCTTCTGTCCACTCTGTGGGTGTGTATGCCCTCTTCCATCCTTGCAGTTACCAGTTGGTGCATATTGGGCAGTCACTGGAAGGTGAACCCTGCTGTGTTCAAACACAACAAGCCCCAGTAAGACATCTCTGCCAGTTTAACCTCATGAAAATGGGCAATCCTTACCCACTTATGTATGTTTCTGAGTGAGGGACTGCATGAAGTAAGAATTAATTGAATTCAGTTTAGAGTAACTAATACTAATTTCACTCTCCCTGTCAAAATTTCAGTGTAATTATTTTACCAAATGCTTGTTGTGGGCTTGGACTTCCAAGGTCAATACCCTGTACTACCTCACAGCCTCTGATAGTGTTATGAGCATTGGAAATCACTCTCTCCAAGATGAAAGTGGTCCTAATTTAATTCCTGTAACACTGAGGAAAATTATCAGACTCAATCTATCTAAAAGCTAGCGTTTTCTGCAGGGTGCCTCAAGTCTAATGAGGGGTGCCTTGAGTCAAAACAAGTTGAGAAACACTGCTCCAACCATTATTCTCATTCTGGCCCAGAGCAGCTATTCAAACATCTATAATTCCTTATTATTTGTTTTTACCCACTTTTTTGACCTTCAAAACAGTTTAAAGAGAAAAAGTAAAAACCCAATTCCCAGCACCGGAAAAATCCCAGGATCCATCAGGCTCCCAGAATGACTTTCTCCAGTTTTTGCAGTTCTACAAATCATCATAGACCCTTGAATTTATGGATTTCACTGAGTGTGGGCACATTTTAAATCCCCTTCCCCCCCTACCCGCCCAGCACCCCATCACTCCATGTACTCACATCCACACCTTTATTCTTCTTATAAATCAGGTATCTATTTCTGTTCCCAGGTTTTTCTATGGGTTCCTTTCTCTTTTCCTCCCTGCTGCCTGTTCAGTCTTGTCTTTGTAGTTTTTGATTTCTTTTCTCCCTGATGTTCCCATATGCTTCTCTCTGCACATTGTTCCCACACTACCGACCTCCCTTTTAGTCCTTTCTAGTAAGGCAGCCCAGAGTTCAAATGTCAACCAGATACTGTGCTGACCTCTGGACTGACTTCAGAATACTACATTCTGTGCAGGTTGCATGCCATCACAGCACAGAGCTGAGATGCTCTCCCTGTTCTCTTGTGTTCCCCCAGTCCCAGGCAGTCAAGCTCACGGGCAATAAACATTTTCAGTGTTCAGTCTTTGTTGCATCACCTGCAGCCCTGCATGTCCAGTGCATTCTGTTTCTCCCACTTCTTCCATTTTGTGACTGTTAGTTATATAAGTTGCATAGCACTGCAAGTGTACTTGAGAGTACATAAAGCTATAATTTGTGTACTGTGCATCTTTCTTTCCTGTCTGGTTTAGGAAGGCTTTCTTTCCAAATGGAAAGTGAATCCAGCTGTTGTGGGTAAAAAGGTTTAAAAATCCAAACGTATATGGCATCCACTGTACAATTTGCCAGCTATACCCAAATGTCTGTGAAGGAACAAATATGCTCATAATATATTTATTAAAATGTTGTATTTTGTGGCAGCTGACTTTTTACAAAATCAGATATGTAAGTACAGTAGTATAAAGTATTTTTGTAGCCTGTTTATATATAGCTTGATAGGAGCAATATAAAATCTCCCATAGGCAATGATGAGAGAACCTATGTTTTGGGAGAAAACAAATCTTGGGAAAGATCATGAGATGGAGTGATTATCTATTGTACTTGAATGAAAAAGGAGGGGTTTAATTGCTAAACTCTCCACGTGTGACAATGAAACAGCAAGAAAGATATTCTGTTCTCCGCTTCCCCAACCCCCGCATCCCCCAGCCTCCTCCCCTGTCTCGTGTGCACGCACATGTGCATACACACACACACACACACACACACAGAGTTAAAAAATAAAGTTGCAAAGTCAAGCATGCAAAGGTCAGGAGGCACCAGAATTATAGCTGCTTATGCATCCTTAATTTCAGCACCTCTTTTGCATACATTGTGTCTTTACTGACATTGGTAGACATTGATAACAATACACTTTTTGCCACAATGCTCCTGCCTCAATCATTGCACAAAGTAGAAACTGCTCACTTAATAAGCTCCTGTTCTGTACCTGGTTTTATTCTCCTTTAACCCTATAGCACAGGGGTGGGCAAAATGTGGCCCTCCAGGCACTTTCATCTGGCCCATGGCACCCACCAATGAATTGTGCTCCACCCAGTCCTTCCACCCATGAAGCTGGCAGAGAGGCACCCACGCATACACCCCCCAACATACCCTATTGCACCTCACTCCCACCCTCATGGGCAGAAGGTCCTGGCCCTGCCAGCATGTAGCTTCATGGGAAATTGCTTGGCTTCCCTGGCATCCAGTTTGCTCCCAGCATGGCACAGAGCCCCCACTGTTGGCAGCAGCAGCAGGTGGGGGTGCTCAGGGTGCTCATGCCTGCGCCAGGCACAAGCACCCTGAGTGCCCCGCCTGCTGCTGCTGCCGGCAACAGGGGCTTCACACCATGTGGGGGAGTGTGGGGGGAGGTCCCCATACCCTCCACCCTCCCTCACACCCCATAAATCTCACACACCCACACCCAGCTCCTACAACTCCCACCAACAGATATACATACACCCCAACATACCCTATGACCCCCCACACACAGAGCAAAATTCCATCACAAATCGCCCACATACCCTCACACCCCACCATACACACACATCCCCACACACCCCACCACAAGCGCGCACACATCGCGCACGCCCCACACACAATATACAAGAGTAAGACTTTATTTTAGTTATGCAGTCATCTCTATATAGACTATGCAAACACAAATTATGACAAAAATATTTTTGAAATAAAATTAAAATTTGGTATAGTAGGTGTTTGACTTTTAGTGTATGATTTGGGTTTTTCTGGTTCTAAGATGACAAAAGGAGTATTGGAGGGGTGGGGCAAGGGGAGGCACTTCTGGTGGCAAAGGTCAGGGGTCAGGAAGTGGGACTTCTGGTCCCAATATGGTGACCAGGAGGTGAGGGCAACTGTCAAGGGGCAGGGCTACCCATGTGGCTCTTGACAGCTCACCAAAATTAATTAAGCAGCCCTCCATCCGAAATAATTGCCCACCCCTGCTGTAGCAGCAGCAGGAGGAATAGAATATGGTTCTCTAAGGTTACATTTCACTGCTTTAACCCTGAGACTGTCTTTTTTCTTCCTGTAATTCTCTGCATTGTTCACCAAACCCCTTCCAACTTCTGCAATAAATGAAGCAGGTGTTCTACAAACAGTGGCATCCTTAATTACATAAAGTTGATATATCCCAGAGCATAGTCCATCTTGCACATTGATTGAGGCAGGGTCTTGTGGGACAGGTTGTATGACTTCAGGTAATTAAAGGCTTTATCATAATGCATATGCAAAAGGAGACCAAAGTACAGTTGCACAAGCAGCCTTAATATAGACATTTCCTAACTTTGAAAACTTGACTTTGAAATGCTAATTTTCTTCTAACTGAAAGAGAGAGAGTACAAAATCTTAATATAATGAGTGAAGTCCCACTGATATCAATGATAAAAGTATCATGAACATTAGTAGAATGAGGATTTCACCTACTGGTTTCACCTTGTGCCTCCTGAAAATAGCTATGCAATTTAAATTCCTTTCATGACTTTGTCTTTGTATCTCTCTCACTTTCTCTCACCGAAACTGAAAACATTATTAACATGTCTGTTCACAGGGCCCTGCTGCTCCTTTATTTTCAGGGAGGTGCTAGCAGGATCTCTCACTGCCTGCCTCCTTTAAGAATCCTGCTCATACTCGTGTCTTGTGATTCACAAACATTCTGGGACCTGCTCCCAATTAATTCAAAAGGAGAAACCACATTAACTTCAACCAGATCACAGCTGGGCCACCTGAGGCTTGAAAAAATATTCAAATCAGAACTTGGAACCCTTCCTTTATCCTCTGTTACAGGATACGATGAGTACATGCTCCCCTTCAGAAAAGAAAGGTTAAAAAATTGTTAGACTGCATCTGAAGAACTAGCTCTTCTTCAACTGCAGGAGCAGTGCCAAGCTCAGGAGATGCCTGACAGAAGCTTGTACTCTGGGGAATGTTATAGCTGCAAACATTTTAAAGTTTACTTTTGTAATAACATTTCCCTCCCTGCTGATTTTCCTGGTTCTTCCTCTGAAACCCACACCAAAATTTGAAATGTCACAAAGATTCTGTTGGCTTCCCTAGTGTTACATCACAGTTCTGGAAATCATGTTCATTACTTTGAGATCATTTTTATTCACTGTATTCCATGTTAGTGTGTCTACATGCAGTGTTGTGGGACTAAATTTTGAACTAGTCCTTTTTTTCTGAGGAAATGTGATACAGGGGTTTAAGGAAAGTTTTGGGGTCTAGAATTCTGAGGTTCTAGTACTGGTTTGTCTCAAATTTCCCATGTGACTGTGAGCAAATCACTTAGGGTGAATAGTGCTACTCGGGGGGGAGGAGTGCTGCAAGGAGGGGAAGAAGAACACTCTCTGTTTAAGACCCCAAGTCACCATATAAACACCAAGATAAGTGGCTTGATTTTTTTAAAGGGATGAATACCTAAAACTTTCACTGAAATCTATGTTTTGAGATTCTCTAAATAAAACAAATTATAAGTAGGTAAAACATTATAGTTTATATCTCTCTGAAATGTTTATATACTGATACCTGAATAAAAAGGCAAAGTAACAAAAATTAGTCAAAATCTATTGTGATTTAAACAATAGTGAAGGAGCAAGACATGTACACATGTTTACTTGTTGGTTTCATGTCCTGAGTCATGATTTGATTTAAAGCACCGTAGCAAAGGAAATTCAGAGATAACAGAGTGAAAGGGGCACTATGATCCACATTCTAGTGAAACAGGAAAAGTCCCAAATCCTAAACAGAGGGAAGCATGTCCAATTACTCTACTATGCTGTAACTTACATTTTTTGACCAAGCATTAGCAAGGAGTGAAAGGATCATGCCTACAGGATAACTAACATTGGGGGTTGACAGTACTGACCACTAAAACTTGCCTTGCTCTCAACGCCCATGAATTCTTGTGGGGTTTCCCCTTTTCGTATAGAAGGGGTTTAGCTCCAATGAGCTGTGCTTCCTGTTTGGGAGAGTTGCATTTTCTGTTTGGAAAATCTCTTGTGAACGCACTGATCCCTCACTGGAATGGATAAATATGAGAGCAAGGTTGTGTAACAATATAACTGGCACACAGCAGTTCTGGTGAGTAAGCAAGTAACATGCTTTTTGGAACAGCATCCATCATAAATAAGAACTGTTAAGGCAGATGAGTAAAGCACTCTCCAGATCCCAAACCAACTTGTGCACCAATGCCCAGCCCATGCATTTGGAGGGTCCGCTACAGGCTGTACAAGATAGAAAAGGAGTGGAGAGGGGACTAGGGACAAGGTGTGACCAAGAAAAGCTGTTCTTCTACATTCCATAGATAGCAAAGGCTGGGTAGGCTCCTCCTGATGCTGCACCCCAAGTACTGTACAGAACAGCTCTTTAAGTGGACAAAGAGGCAATTGCTTAGGCCAATCAAAACAGCACACCCATTGGTTACGAAGTCCCAATACACCTCTGTCCAAGGGAAGGGCCATCTGGACCATATGAACAATAGTTCCCTTGTGGCAAAGTTTACAGTGAGGAGTCCTTATCTAAGATAAAGCCTGGGTCACAAAGATATTGGATAATCCCTTCAGATGATCATATATCTTGTCCATTGTCTGTGGGCAAGCAGATCCTCAATTTCTATTCCAGTGTTGGGCACAAGCAAATGAGACATGCAAATGTCTGGATGCCTTTTAAAAAGATGGTTTGTTTTTAAAGAAAGATAGATGGCAGTCTATTATTTCACTATGTATATCTCACTTGTGGAAGAGTTGTATTAAATATTTGGGCTGATTTTTTTTCAAAGATTTACATGGAGTTTTGATTCAGTGTTTACCATTAGAGTCAATCTGGGTTTTGTAGGTAAAATGCCCCCACTGATGTTACTAGAATTAACTTTATACTTTTAAGGATTTTTCCACCTATTTGTTGTACTGTACAAAAAGAAGAAACCAAGTCAAATGTCTAAAATTATAGCCTTTTTAGAAATAATTCCTGCTAAATTTGAATGGGCAGTGGGTTACAGATGAGTAAGTAAATATCTAGGAAATACTTATACTACATATACCTAAAGCATTTGTTCATCAAAGGGTCGGATTATGGTCCATTATATACACCTGCACAAGTGAGTATGGGCCTGCAAGGAGCTCCTTTACCACACTGTGCCTGTGCCTCTGCCTTCAATAGAGTTTGCTGCTTTGGGAAAAGAGCTGTCTCTGCAGGACTGTACTGCAGTATTTCTTACACCTGGGAGAAGGAGTTGATGAAGAATTGGTGGAGTTGTGGCTTCCTTCCATCCTTATTCTCTCGCTGGGATAGCTGTGTCATCCTGCCAGGGAGAGAACACCATGCTAAGCAGAAGGTGACTGTTTGCCCTACCAGGAAGCAAACTGCGAGTCTGCCTCACAAATCCACTTCTGGTCTGCTTCTGGTGCAGCACAGCAATATGCTTCTTCATTCATCGGAAAGTCAAAACTGAGCTCATCTGGTTATTCCAGCAGTCAGAATTTAGTTTCCTTTACTTATAAATTAGAAATGCACAATATTTGTTTTTCAAAATGAGTTTAAATAGCTGTGGTGGGCTAGTAATAAATATGCTGAAAATAAGGTAGTTTTTTTCATAGTGGACGTTCTCCGAATAAATACAAATGATTAGTGTAGCCTACAGTCTCATATTTCTGGTTAATTTTTATTCTTCTCCTTTTATGTAGCACAAACAACAGGAGGACTATGTTTTCATAAAGATAACATTTCTGGCAGAACAAAAGACTGGGAAGATTAAAAAAAAGAATTGAAAGTTCAATCAGCTTATCCAGGTAACAGAAAGCAAGTGGTACTAGGTACTTTCTTTCTGGGACTTATTTTTTGACCTGGGTTATCTTTTAGTATGCTGAATGGTAGGTTCCTTTTAGCTTGCCAGAAAAATACATGCAGTTCCATGGTACTGTGGAGCACATCAGCATTAATGATGAAAGTGTGAAATTGTAATAAGTGAATAGTTTCAAAAAGCCCATGACTCTAAGATGAGAACTGAGGGAACCAAGATGTATTTGTGTCAAAATCACAGCTGTTGCTGCCTCAGCTAGCGGATACAGTGACATTCAAGCCAAAGAGAGATAGGGCCTTTTGGAAAGTCTTCTGTTGAGTTTAATGGACTTTGGAGAAAGTCTAAGGGCACAGACAAAAGTGACAATTTTTGCCTGATCTAGCCCCAGAAAGCGGTCTGCAGCCGTGACCAGACAGAAGTGCAGACTGCTTTAGCAGAGCTTGATACTGCAAAAATCAGAACACTTATTGCATGAGGGTTCAAATGGAGCATGTTCTGTAACTTGTTTCTGTGAAGCTCCCAGCCTGTCACTGTTTTTAGAATGGAACAGGGGAAAAGGTAGTGGAGGGAGTTTGGTCCGGGGTTTTTTTAGTCTACACTGGAGGGTTGAGCAGGTGTATTGGAGGATTTGGGACTTTTCCAAGTGGGGGAGAGGGTGCTCCAAACCACCCCCATCAGCTTTCAGTGCCAGCTGAGGAACCCCAAGGATGAGCTCCTTCTGCTCCCTTTCCCCCCTCCCATTCTGAAAACAGTGTCCAGGCTGGGAGGGGGAGTGGCGTTGCTATGGAGACGAAGTTGCAGGCTCACAGCAAGCAGCTGGAATCCCCAACTCCTGGACCTAACCGTGAACTTCTGTTTGGTCCAGGGGGGGGTCGTTGCAACTCATAGTGCTTCCTGCAAAGTGCTGTGAGTTGCAATGTGGAGCTGCTCTTTTGCCTATGCCCACAGATGCTCTGTTTTCAACTTTTCATTTTTCCTCATCCCCCTCAGTTCACCATGGTACCCAGACTCACAAAAACTTCTCCCAGTTCTCTAGTTATGTCTGGTTGAGAAAAGAGAACCAGCTACACAGAGGTCCTGCAGAGAAGCGAATCAGGCAGGGCTGAAACACTTTTGTCCCAATGGCCTTGCAGTGTTGCACTTTTTAAAGAAGATCCCCAGAATTTGATACTCTTACAAGACCTCAAGTCCTCTTCTTCCACTTAAAAAATAAAGTGTATTCATGACTGTTACATCTTCTGGACACAGAAATGATTATCAGTGGTTAGCCTTTAACCATTTTATCCTATCCTTGCTATTGTTGTTTTGTTACTTATTTGGCAAGCTTCTATTAAATATATGGGTTTTTACAGAGGCAAGGTATTTAATTTTGCCTAGAAAATAGGAAACATGAGATGATTTTGCAGCCTAATTTTGAATACCATCTGCACCCAAACTACTCCAAATAGTTTGGCTAACTTGACTGTGTCATAACCCAAAGGTATGATTTTGTGTGTGCTTCGGCACTAGAATTATACCCGCTAAATTGCAGCTTCGTTGCACGGTAGAGTTTTCTGCTGCAGAGGAGAACCCCGGTGCAAGGGAGAATTTCCCACCAATTTGTAGCTTCCTTTGCAGGGTGCATTGCTCAAGTTGCAAGAGAAATGCACGGTGCAAAGGAGTTCCCACCACCCGCATGCAAATTTGTTCCCCGCTATTGGCTAGTTCTAAATTATTCCCACGTGGCGGCTAACGATTGGCCTGCTAGCCGTATAAGAGGCTTGATCGGTTTCCGCCCAAGCCGAAGAGGACTCCACATCCATCTCATGGGGACTCTGGGTACACGGCAGGGTAATAGAAACCCTGTGTGAGATTCAGAGGAGTTTGGCGACCTGATCCATCGCCCACCTCTTCCCGTCTTCGAGCGATAATTCTTTATAAGACATATCTACGAAGTTTCTATTTCGGTGGCGCGCTTGTCCAGGGCATCCGGAGCTCTGTTTCCGTGGAGCCTAGCAAACTCCACGTGATTGTTCGTGTCGTTTTGTTTGTAACTGCAACTCAAGCAAGTTTTCCAGCCTGCACTGCAACCATCTTCGGTGTAAGTAAACAATCTTTCAATCTACCATTACGAGTCCTTGCCTAATTCTAGCGTGTCGCCCGTTCTCTCCGACCACGCGTGCCCGGGCTGCTGGCCACAGCCCGTGCAGAGCACAAAAAAGGGCCCGGCTCGCACCCGGCCCGCACAGACTGTAATAGCTTGCATGGATAAAAATTCTGAAACAATTAGTTCAGGACTTTAAAATATGTTTTATTTCTGTCTGTGTGTCTCCACTAGCAAGACCAGCCGAGTAGCACCCATAGGGATCTCTTTTGAACTTGACTCAAATCACTGCTCTGAAGCAATATATATATGTGGCTATTTGTATGTCCACATATGTATACACGGTTGATTAAAGCAATATTCTAGGCATTTTTCTCACACTAGCCAGTAACTGGAATGGTCTTTATGTATTTCTTAATGAATCAATTCTAGACTTAGATCTGAAAAGATGGATCTGTTGAAAATTTAAAAATTGAATAGGGTAGCAAGGCTCACTGAGCATCATTTTATACCCACTCAAAATCAGCTGACTCCACAAAACAAAACAGCTTGGCTACAAAGAAGATACCTTTAGAGACAAAGCTCAGAGTGACCCTTTTGCTCAGCTCTCTTCTTGGTTGGATGGTCACAAAGCTGCTTTTCTTCCAGGAGAAGATTGAAGGGAACCCTCAGCAGTCCCTGTATGATGCCCATGACAGGAGAAGACAGTATTTCTGCAATCTCTAGGGAGACAGGGATTTGGGAAGATGTGGAGCTTATATCTAAACTACTGCTTAGAAGTGAGGAGAATCTGAGGCGCAAATAACATTTCCCAAACGAGTTGCCATAGTTAGGACACTATGACCAGCATCAATCCATTCAGTGAAGGGTATAGTGGGGAGAATTATACATACTGGTAGTTAAAATGCTTTTCCAGCCTAAGTCAAATGTTCTAATTAGGGCTGTCAAATGATTAAAAAAATTTATCACAATTACTTGTGCAATTTAAAAACATTTCATAATTAATTACAATTTTAATTGCACAGCTAAAAATTCTAAATTATGTGCAGAAAAACTAAAAATTATGCAAAAGTATGCAGGTACTTTGTATGGTTGGGGTGGGGTGTGTATGTGGGGGGAAATTTATGAAAGTGTGGGGGGCTATGGTTGTGTGGGTGTGGTTTGGTGCCTGGTAGGGTCCTGACATGGATTGGCAGGATGGGTCAAGAGTGAGCTGGGCACTGTGGGTCAGGAGTGTGGGGCAGCAGCAGGGCTGGCAGAGCTGTGACTTGGAAGTGAGGGGCAGACACACAGACACAGAGGCACAGACCCAGGGCCCAGCAGGTAAACCTGTGGAGGGAAGGGGTGTGAGGGAGGGAAGGCATCTTACTGCTGCATGCACCCCTGAGGGAGGCATGGGTAGCATGTACCCCCTGGATTTGTGCATGGGGCAGAGGCGGGCTGCCCACTGTGGGCTGGGGCTCAGCACCCTGTTGCCTTTGCCCCGAGAGCAGCACATAGGCCATGGTGCGTGTCCCCTGCCAGCCTGGCCATGAGAGGCACAACATGGCATCATGTGGCTCCCAGGGCAAAGACAGCAGGACACAGAGCCCCGAGCCTGCAGCAGGCAGCCTGCCTCTGCCCTACACACAGATACAGGAAGCAGGTGCCCCCCATGCCTCCCCCAGTGGTGCGCACAATGGGAGGGAGCCACATCCCACTGTCCCCCTGGATGAGCCACGCACAGCTCTGTCCCATGATCCACCCCAGTCCCAGGTCCCATTCACCCCAGTCCCTGCCCTTGCCCTTCCCTCACCATGGGGGTCTCAATCTGCCCCCCTGCCCCTTCCCTCCCCCACACCCTTTCCCTCCACAGACTTACCTGCAAGGAACTGCTCTACATGCCGCCAGGCTGTGCCTCCTCATCTGTGCCTGTGTCTGTCTTTCCTCCCTTGTCCCCACTGCATCCGCCTGGAGCCTGCGCCTAGGCTGCCCTGAGGCTCCTCTGCACTGCCACCACTGTCCCACTGGGCAGCCCGGAGGTGGTGGCAGAGCAGAGCCAGGGCATGGGCTCCAAAGCCACATGTGCGATTAATGCATTAAAAAAATTAACACAAGAACCAAGTAACATGTTAATCATGCACATTAACTATGATTAATTGATAGCCCTGGTTCTCATGTATTTTTCAGTTATCTAATACCAGGGCACAGGTCACACTATTTTATTAAAATGTACAGAAATAGCCCTTACTGACACCTATTACTGTTTTCTGTTAGGCTGTCCCTGCACTAAGATAAACGCATAACAGACAGAAGTATGTGGTTATAACTTGTATATCCCATCTGATTCTCACTGCGTGGAGAATTTTACCCTATTGCCTTCCCTGAAATTCTGAGCACAGAAGAAGCAGAGAACACAGGATTTAGCATATTGGCAAGACTGTCAGTACACCATCTATTTCAGAAGCTTCTTAATGGCAAGTTATTTTACCACAGAAAAAATCAAGGGAGCCTATACAAAATGGATTCCCAAAATAAGCAGGCCAGGCGAAAACATCTAACATGATATGGAAAGTCTCAGTCCAAAATGTAAAATTGAAATATTAGTCAAATGTTCCCTACCTATAAATATGGGGGTAAATAAAGATCGAGTGAGTAATCATATCATTAGCATTCAACTTGCTAAGAAAATACCTGCAGACCCCAAACTTAGATTCATCAGCCTCCATCAGCACATTATGTAGAAATAGTAGTGTCAGCCTGACTTACTGTCTGCCATGGCCACTTATAGCCACATTTAAAGGAAACTGTTTTTAGTCCGATGACCAAGTTCGCAGACATTCTTATTATTCTGTTCACAACCACATTTTAAATTTGTCCCTTTCCAGCTCAGCAATATCAAATTTCATGCTCTTCGTTCAGGAGCTGAGTCTAATGTCTTTATTCAGGCATTCACTCCCAACCCTCTATTCCGCCCCTATCAAAATCCACATTTATTTAACCTACAGCTGGGTTGAGCCAGCTGTCTGGGAGGACATCATCAGATTTGTGTCATCTCTGAGCTACAAGACTCTACATAGTGGCACTATTTCTCTGGACCACCATGAGGTGTGGAATCAAGTTTCAGTTGCCAAGCGAAGCCACTGCGCAGGAACTCTCAAGGGAACAGAAGCAACCTGCTTGGCTGCGGATTAGCTTCTGCTACTTAAAGGCATAGGTTGCAGTTCTCCAGGCCCTGCTTCCAATTGTCTAGGATGCAAGGAACCCCCATAGCATCCTGCCTGTGTGGTTTATATGGGGATAGGAGAGAGAAAATCATTGTGTGCTCTCCCACCTGTTGCTCTAGAGCAGGGGGAGATAGTATTATGACACTGTATGTTTCTAGGCAAACAGTTTGGTGCCACATGTGGAGTAATAATCATTAATAAATCACTGCTAATGCAGAATAGCTAAACTATCTTCAGATAATAACAAATATAAACATAACTATTCATATAGTCCAAGGGTCGGCAATGTTTTTGAACTGAGTGCCAAAAATACCCGCAAACTTGGCTTGTAAGATATTGGTGTACTGGGGCAGATGGTGGGGGAATTGCAAGGGGCCTGATCCTTGTTGTGGCAGTGCAGCCCCAACCGCTTCCCTGCCTTCAGCCCCAAGGAGCACATGCCAAGCAAAATGTTTTTGCATGCTGCACTCTGGCACCCATGCCAGGGGTTGCCTACTCCTGATATAGTCTATCCAACAACAGCAGAATACAGAATGCATAAACAGTCCAGAAAACTAGGTCCGTCCTCCCCCATCACATAGTCAAGGTCCTTTATCTTGCTTTTCTCTGCCCCCAGGATCCATGTATTCTTTCTTCTTCATGATTAGGGCATCGCTGGGGAAATTTGGATTTGAACCTCTGAAAACTGAAAGAATAGAGTGGTATAAAGGGCAGAAAACTGTTGTATAACTCCAATAGATACTGGATCATTTGAAATGAGAAATAGTGAAGTCAATGAAAAAAATCAAGAGGTATCAACCAGTCATGTTTTAAGATAGGTAAAGTATATAGGAAGTCTACTTTATGAAACAGAACTGATAGTGGTGAAATTATGTGATGGGGTACAGAGATAGGAGGCACCAGACACACGGGTAGAACTATGCAATGTAAGCTACAACTTTGACTGCTTTAAAATCAGGGGCTAAATTCTGCTGTCAGGGGCCAGTCATGTTGATTGTAACTGCAGTTGTATTCACATGACCAAGCACAAGATGAACCAAGAAAATATGATTTGGAACGGTTTCTTGAAAGGAACTGGAAAGTCAAGAAAATGGGTTTGGGAATCCTGCAAAAAAAGGGAAAGGCTTTTTGTATGTTTGTGGGCATGTCTACATGAGACGTTTACTGTGCATTTGCCTAGTTAACTGTGCAGTAAATGTCTCAGCATCTACATTCATGCCCCTATTAGGGTGCACAAAACTAATAAAATCTGCAGTCCTATTTACAAGTCCTACCCAGCTGCGAAGTTTTTTTGTGTGCAGCAGCAAATGTGTAGACGCTCAGCCGGCTGTGAGAGTGCTTCAGTGTGGGCGCTGCCTGCCCACTGCCATACGCTGAAGCACCCTCGTGCCCCAGCCAGCCCCTCCACAACACATTGAGCCCTGTTGGAACACCCTGGCCTGGGAGACTAACACCTGCCCCTCTCCACCCCCCAAACCTCTCCCAACTAGGGCTGCTGCAATACTGGCACAGGTATAAACCATGCACCGGGAGCTTCCCAGGATCAGTAAACTGCAGACCAATAAGCTCTGCAGTTTATTGCTGCCTGTTAATGGCATGGGTAGATGCTCTTTGTGAGAGGGAGAAAGCAAAGAACAGTAAGTATTCTACCATGTGGAGCTTACAGACCAGGAAGTGGAGAGGAGTAAAGTGGAATTTGTCAAGAGACAAAATGAAGTCAAGGAAGATTATACAAGTGTATAATACTAGATTAAGAGATCTGAATTGTATTGATTTTTAATAACATTTTATTTACACTATGGGTGGAAATCCTGATCCTCCCTGAGATATGATGCAAATGAAGCACCCTGCAGTGAAATTCAGTTGTTTACTTAATCATCCAAAAGGGCCCTGGAGAACAGAAAAAGGAAGGTGCAGAAAAAGAAAGGGACTTGTCCTCTTATTATTGCTCCAGTCTTAGTCGTTGGCAAATGAAACCTGGTTTGTGTTGCAACAAGTAGACCTGACCTGTCCATCATCTCTCTCTCCTTACCACCCACGATGACTAAGAGAGAAAAGTGAAGCAAACACAGTGGGTGGAGGGGTGTGGTGCAAAGAAACTAGTGTCCAGAAACACCCAAAAGGCAGGTAGCACCAGAGAAAGCTGAGGTAGCAGAGACAGAAAACAACTTCCCTCGTTTCTGACATTAGCCTCAGTGCACCACAAAGAAAATGGATTCTTCTCTGTAATTATCATTGAGGCTGGGGAAATAAGAATGAGGGGAATAATATAAATGTATAATCAGACTTTAGGGCGTTATGCAATGCTGCAGAAAGCATCTTATATGGAGGCCCACTTACAACAGATTGGTATCACAATGCAGTAGAAATATAGGGTTGTCTAGAAATGTCAACGGGACAGAACCACATTCCCAAAGCGACTTTCCTGACTCTACTACTTGACAGCTTTTCCAGGAGGGGGCTAGGTTGTAGCTGGGCCCTAAACAGGGGTTTTCCTTGGTTGACATGAATCCTTATACATATTATAGTGTGTGTTTGTGTGTCTGCATGTGCATGCATGCATATGTGCACACACACGATGTGAAATATATATAATACCTGTATGATACATAATATGCATTACATAGAGGAATATGCTATATATATATTGTATAATATTGATATGTTATTTCTTATAAATATAGTGTATATACAAACACCTATGTGAATTTTTCTTGTGGAGGTAGAAATGGCAAGAACAGACAGGATAAATGTATCACACACATGTACATACACATATGGCTGCCATGGTTCCCCTGCTTTACCTGTGGCAAGCTAAGGTGTTAGGTCTGTGTTGTGTCAGGGTTGATGGTAGCCTTATGTAGAGTTTAGATTATGGTTGTATGGGATGGTCTGGATAGGGGTAATGCTTCCTCAGGCAGGGAGTTGGACTAGACTAGATGATCTCTGGAGGTCCCTTCCAGCCTTACTTGTCTATGATTTTATACAGATATATACACCACATAATATATACAATCACATTAAGTTTGCTAACATATTTAACAATGGCAGCTAATGCCAGTACTATTCATGATTTATGTAAACAAAACACTTCTGCCTACCTGAGTTTTAAAAAAAATTCCATATTAACTTAATATATACATTTTATCCACAAATCCATTAAACCAATTTTGTGTCTGTGCACACACAAATATGTAAAAGGATGTAAATAGGATGCATAATATAGGGCATGTGTAATACATGTTATGCAGAGAAATATGCTGTATGTTAATACTATAGCATAGTAATATGAAATTTATTAAAAGAATAGTGTGTGAGCGTGATTTGAGTGTGAGACTGTGTAACTGAATGTGTGTGACTGTGTACGTTTGAGTGTCTGACTAAACGTGTGCGTGGCAGTGTGTGTCTATGAGAGTGTGTGTCTGACTGTGGGTTTGACTTCAAATGTGTATGACTATATAAGTGTGTCTATGAGAGTGTAACTATGTGACTGCATGTGACTGTGTCTAGGAGAGTGTGTGTGTGTGCGTGTGCATGTGTGTGTGACTGTAAACGTGGGTATGTGACTGCAGGAATGTATTTGGTAGCCGTGTTGATCTGAGACAAAAAGAAATGCAAAACTCTAGCACTGTTGGTTCAGAGATGATCCTTTATTAGACCAACTAAGAACCTTCTTTCTCAGAACCGACTAACAACTTAGCTGATTTAATGAAAGGGATCATCTCTGAACCACGAGTTGTAGAGTTTTGCATTTCTTGTGTGTGACTGTGTGTGTCTAGGAGTGCATGCGTGTGTCTGTCCAGGAGTGCATGTGTGCGTGCATGTGTGCATATGTCTAGCAGTGCGTGTGTCCAGGAGTGCATGTGCGCATGCATGTGTGCGTGTGTCTAGGAGTGCATGTGTGCGTGCATGTGTCTAGTAGTGCATGTGTGTGTGTAGGAGTGTGTGTGTGTCCAGGACTGCGTGCGTGCATGCATGTGTCTAGGAGTGCGTATGTGTGTGTAGGAGTGTGTGTGTGTCCAGGACTGCGTGCGTGCATGCATGTGTCTAGGAGTGCGTGTGTGTGTGTAGGAGTGTGTGTGTGTCCAGGACTGCGTGCGTGCATGCATGTGTCTAGTAGTGCATGTGTGTGTGTAGGAGTGTGTGTGTGTCCAGGACTGCGTGCGTGCATGCATGTGTCTAGGAGTGCGTGTGTGTGTAGGCGTGAGTGAGTGTGACTGTCTCAGAGTGCGTGCGTGACTGTGCACGTGCGGGTGTGAGTGAGTGTGCCTGTGTGCACGCTCTCGTGTGACCCGCTGGCGTGGGGGCAGCCGGGGCGAGCCCGCGGCGCGTGGCGCAGGTCGG
>NW_005842141.1:970948-980831 GCF_000455745.1 Alligator sinensis
GGGCTGAGCGCGGCGGCCGCAGCGCCATGGAGAGCCCGGGGCCCGCCGGCCCGCCTGCCGGGTAAGCCCATCTCGTGCCAGCCCCGCCGCCCAGTGCTTGCTCGGGAGCCGGCCTGCGGGCTCCCACCTGTCACCAGCGCCGGTTTGGCCGGGGGGGCGGGAGGGGTGTGCTCATGTCCAGATTTTAGGGTGAAAAGGTGACCGGCTGAAGTGAAGTTACAGAGGAGTTAATGTAAGGGCAGAAGAGCCTGGGGTAACTAACCCAGGGGGAGAGGGGAGGCAAGTGGGCAGAGGTCGTGTCAGGGAGAAATCAAGTGTTTCACATTCAGTAGCGCTGTGTGTGTGTGTGTGTGTATGTGTACGGGTAGGTTTGTTCACATGCTGCTGAGACCTGAGGGAAAGGGTCTTCCTTGGCTAGCCCTATCCCAGCGACAGGACGTAAAAGAGATCACTCAGAGAAATCCTTGCCTCTCGTGTGCTTACACCGATGAATTTTAAGCTGTTTTGTCTCATTTGAAATTCTTTGTTGTGTAGACTGTAGAGGGTATCCAGGTTGTAGCCACATCGGTCTAGAGGCAAAAGCAATCAAAACTTGTGGCAGAGGCAATATCTTTTAAAGCTTGCAAATACAGACTTTTATTTTTTGCAAGTGTCTAATTGGTCTAATAAAAGATATCACCTCTGCCACACATTTTGATTCCACTGGTGTGTAGACACCCATATAGACAGAGCTGTAGATCTACATGTATCGAATAAATCTCTGTCTGGAGATGAACCCCTCTCCCTCCCCACCAAGTTTGGGAGCGTGAGGGTCCCCTGCACCACCCTGCACCAGGGCTGGAGGATTGTCCCAAGAAAACATTAGCAATGTGGAGAGCCTTGGATAGCATCTGCACATAGGTTTTTTGCCCTCATCCCAGTTGCTGCCTCTTCCAACCTGCCCTTGCAGTGGGAAGAACAGTGACACATGGAAGGGTTAGAGAGGATGTGCTCTCCTGAAATGCCAGCACATGGTGCTGGGGAGCGTGGCAGCATGGAGGAGGTGCTGGGCTTGAGTGGGGAAGTGTTTCCAGGGGAAGCTGTACTGAAGTTCTGGAGTCACGAGGACAATGCAGGGGTACTGAAAAGCCTTTGGGAAGACGAGGCAGAAAGGTCTGTATTCTGGCACAGATGGGAAAAATCCTGATTCCAGCTGCTGAGGGAGCAGCTCTTTAAGGCTGTAGACTTCTTTTTCTAGATGGGCTTCTGGAGATCCTTTAGGACGGGTGGGCAAAATGCGGCCTGGGGGCCGGATGTGGCCCACCAGGCCATTCTATCTGGCCTGTGGGGCCCCTAAAAATTTAGAAAATTAATATATATCTGCCCCTTGCTGCCTATAATGTGGCCCTAGATGGCTTGCCAAAACTCAATATGTGAGCCTCCGCCCGAAATAATTGCCTTCCCCTGCTTTAGGAACACCAAAACCCTTTCTTGTTGTTGCGTCTCACTGTACATGTGCTTTTGCTGCAGTCCCCTTCTTTGAGCTACGTCCTTCCCCCGGCCCTAAGTGATGCAGTTAACTCTCATATAAGCTGTGTAATACAGACCCGTAATGTTTAAAGAGAATGAATCAATACAAGATGTAAAAGTAGTGACAGTGCTAGTTCAAGAACTACAAACAATGCCCTCCACCTGAAGTTGTGGGCAGTCTCTTTACTGGAGGAAAATCTAGGCAAACATTTCAAAGCTACAGTCTCCTCACAATTCACTGCTCTACTTCACAATATTTTCCACAGCTAAGGAGTGTGTTTGCCCATTATACTTTTACTTCAACATAAAAAATAATGAAATAAAAGAGGGGTAATACTAGTACATGCATCCTAAAACTGAAAAAGAAAAACAGCTCTCTGATTTCTCTCTATTTGATTACAGTAAAGCACAGTATTGAATGGGGGTAATATTTTTGTTGTTGTGGTTTTAAAGGTCTGTTTCTTTAGCTTGCTTATTTGTTTGCTCTTGCCAGTCCTTGGAGTTAGATGCTTAGTTTTCAGGTTTGTGCAGGAAGTAATGGATGAAGGAAAAGTGGCATCAGAGTTATTTACACTGCTGTACAGGCAGCCTGCTGTAAATTGAAGTCAGCTCGTGCTAACAAAAGCTGATGCGTCTCTGATTCAGTTAGTCTATAAAGTACATCAATGCCTGTATAATGTTTACTTACTAGTTTGTTGTTATTGTTGTTAGAAAGCTTAGTTGCACTTAAGGATTTTCTTTTTAACAATAACTTCTTCAAATATCTGACAGAATCTCACTGGATTTTTTAAGCCATGGGTTATGTGCAATCCCATCATTTCTAGGGATTTGATATGTAAACAAAAATTGTTTTTAAAAGTAGTGAGGAAGGGAGCTAGGATGTAAACTTGCATATGTGTTTTGATGAGTAAGGATTGTCTCTAAGTGTGGCTTTGAAAGACAGGGTACACTTGGATTGCTGTGCATCAAAACACAGATTGGATTTGCAAGTGCCCATGATGTGCCCATTTCAAACACTGCAGCTAACAGAATGCCAGCTGATACACTGAAGTCTCATAAGCCTAGTATTTCTAAATAAAGGCTCAAGTTCTCTGACCAGTTCTGTGTATAAGTAAATAGCCCCTGCAGTCTGAAGCATGTGAGAGAATGCCCCCATGAACGTCAGTGGGTATATTCCAGATTTATAGTAGTTTGACTGCACAGAATTTTGCCTGCAGAGAACTTGTGTTTGGAATATATTGTATCTGGGTCTAATCCTATACTCTTTCTGAAGTTAGTGGCATAAATCCCACAGATGTCAGTAGGGCAAGCCATTTTTTTCAGTGGTCCTAAACCTACATGGATTCATGGGCAACAATACAAACCAAATATTGTGCTGCAGACAATAATGTGCTCCAGACAATATTTGGTTTTGCTCTGCCTGTTAACCTCTGTATTATCCCTTTAATGTCTTGTGTCTGCAGGCAGGATTGAAGGATTTTTACTGTGATCCATGGATTTGGGATCACTGGTGAACTGCATCAGAAGTCAGCTCAGTAGTGGTCCTAAGTCACTTTCATTTGAACTTTAGGTGACAATGCACATACATGCCTTCTATCCATCAGAATTTGCTGGAACAGTAATGAATTTCTAATGTTGATAACCAATACTGGTGGAAATTTAGTTCTTTACTTGTTTTTACCATACCAATTAAACAGGAAATTAGTCAGGGCAAGAGAAATACTGAGAGACTCTTAAGACTGATTTGCTAGTAATACAGGTTATGAACCAGGTTTGTATTTATGAAACGTTTAGGTAGATATGAAACCCCCCCCCCCCCATGAGTTCTTGAGGGCACCTATTTTGTTCATAAAAGGTCTGTCACAAAGTACGTGGATGAAAAAAACCCATTAAGCTGGTGTCTGACTTAACTAGTGACTGAGCTGGTTTACAGCTGTAAAAGCAAGAGGTTAAAATGACCTGACCTCGCAATTTTTAACCAAAATTAGGTAGTGTGTTTTGTCTCTATGTAAATCATTAATAGCGCTGGTATTGGCTTCTTTTGTTAAATTGGCGAGCAAACTTAATGTATCATTGGTTCCTGAGTAGAACAGCTTTGCCTTATATTTTTTCCTCCAGATAAATTTAATAGCATTCCTTGTTGGAAAATGTACAGTTAGGAAAATAGTGTTTTGTGGTTTAAATGACAAAGTCTAAGATTACAGTATTTTACCAAGTTTTTGTTCATTTGTTTTGAAGAACACCTTTAGAATTTCGAATTTAAGAATATTATAATTGCTAGTTACGAGACAGATGTTTTGTAAAACAATAATACATTATTTAAATATTCTTTTTTAGAGCCAATTCTGAAACCAAGTAGTAGTGCTGGTCTGAGTGAAATTCATTCTTGTGCAGGGAGCCAGCACAAATCTTATAGCCTACTTGAGACCGTGTTTGGAGGGGTTGCTTAACTGATCCATAGTTTTGTGCAAGACCCCAAGCCCAATTTTTAGTTCTGCTGTTCCTTGAACATATAAATTTGGCATGCAGATAGTATAGTAATGAGTGCAAGCTTGACAATTTTAGGGCAAATTCTGTCATTCTGGGCACAGATTTGCTTCATTTTACCTTAACAAGGGGTGCATCTACATTTGCTCTTTACTGAAAAACTGACTAATTAGCTTCACAGTAAAGTTGTCACTGGCTACACATGCACCTGTATTAGAGCACAGACAATTAAATAACTCCTCTGTGGGATAGTACTGACTGAAATAAGTACTGTCCTATGGTGGAGTCATTTAGTGCGCCAAAATTCACATGGAGATGGTGACTGGGGCTGGCTGGGGCAGGAGGATCCTATAGTGCAGGGGCTGCCTGCCAGCTAGCCCTACACTGTAGCACCCTTGTGCCTCAGCCAACCTCTCCACTACAGATGCTGCCACCTGGAGACCAGGGTGGCCCCCCCAGGGCTCCCTGCTAGCCCAGGGCTGCTCCACCCTGGCTCGAATTGCTGTAATCCTGGGCGCAAGTGTAAACTCTGCATCCAGGAGCAGCTAACTTCAGCATGAACTGCTTTGGAGTTTATTCATTTGGGGTAATTGCAACTGTAGATGCACCCAGAGAGGTCACTAGAAAAGCAGAATTTATTTTTCTCTGCTACTTCATAGCAGCTATTAGAAGCAAAAAATAAAATGGTTTAAAACACTGACAGCAGTCTGGAGCCTCGTCCTGCATATCATTATTTCAGTAGGACCAAGGGAAGGGTTTCTCTGCTGTGCTTTTCAAACATCTTATCAATGAAATCAATGGGAGTTTTGGGTGGTCAAGAAAACAGCGTTCCCTCTAAGCTGCATGGTGTGCATGGCCATGCAGGCGTGCCTGGCAGCGCAGTATGAGCACCCCTGCGCGGCTGTGCACATCACAACACAGCTTAGAGGGAACGCTGCAAGAAAATCCACACTATGTCATATGTGGAAACATTGGCATAGAGGTCGCATAGAAATTTACATTCATTATGACTTCTAAGGGCTCATTCTTTTTTAACAGTATGGGGGTGCTCAACACTTTCCATTTTTGAGCCACTGTAGACTTGCTTTGTGATCTTGAATGAACCCTGAGATCCTGATTCAAAATAGGCACTGGTATTCAGGAAACCATGTGTTTAAGTACCTTCTTGAATTAGGGTCTTAATTTTCTGTGCTTCTGTTTTTAAGGTGAAAAATGGAGAAAACACTTCTCTGTCTTTCACGGGTATTTTGTCATTTTATGTCTGTGTGTGTCTGTGTGTGTGTGCATGCACAGAATCACACGCACTTGGGAGTTGCTTAAGAACAAAAGTGGAAGGACTTTATGGATGCGTCCTCGTGAGCGTACATGCAGATTTTGCAGCGCTTCAAACCAGTGTGAGGCGCTGTAAATGGCAAGCAGTGCACACACACCCATTCGCTACGCTTGCAGTGTGGCTGGGTTTTTTTGTCACTAGGAGATCTGATATAAAACAAAATATTGCCACTAAAAAAAGCAGCGCGGTGCATGCGGCAGCAGTGTGTGCCGCCAAAAACTGAAGCCTGGCTGGCCAGAGCCATGCTCTGGCTGCTAGCCAGGCTCCCAGCGGCTGGCTCAGCACCACTGCTGCCCCAGCAGCCCTGAACTCCAGGTAAGCCCAGGTTGCCCCAGCCTCCCCTCCCCACTCAGGTCACTTTGCCATACACTGGAGTGTGCAGGCAGGGGTGTACCCGAGGACAAATAGCAATGACACAAATTTGTGCCACTGCTGTTTGTCCTGTCAGAAACATACGTCCCTTCATGTGCATACTCATGGGGACATGCCTTAAAAGTTCTATCATAGTGTTATAAAGGTCATATAATGTTAGTAACAGTTACACACAGGTCCCTGGAAAACAAGCCTTTAAGTACAGAACAGGTCAAGTGTCTGTATTTTGTTTTGACTTCTAGTATAATTTTACGTTGTACACTTTTAGTCTGCAGTAGGCTTTGTGCAATTGCACGTGTCTTATTTAAAACATTGTATTATGCATGTATCTACCTATCACCCATCTATCATGTTTCCTTAAATGATTCTTTTAAATGGTCAAGAACATCTACCACATACAGAATGCTACTCTGTAGTACTACATCAGCAACCACGCCCCCACCCCAGTAGAGTTCTGACGTATAACACTCGGGTATCCCAAGATATGGGATACATGAAAGCCCTGAAGCGTGTATCTTGAAATCAAAAACTAGATCAACTGGAAATCTTGGCATTGCCTCCACTTCACCTTCAGTATAATTATAGATTAAAACTTTTGTTGAACAAGTAGCATGCTTGATGGGCAGAGAGGATGAATTCAGAGTACAAATAGAAATGCAAATAAATACAATGATAAATATGTTAAATGAACCTGCCTCTTGAAGCTCTAATATGAATACATATTTTGGCACAGTCTCTCTCACTGCAAATAGCAAAATGCACTTGAATCCACTTCCTTCATATGCACATTCACAATCTTCATGAAATGTAGTGGGGATTGTGCATAGAAATGGAATAGTAGAATTTCTTTAGCAGCAAATTTTCTGACGTACTTTAGGCCTGTTTCTTGTCTCACAAGAATTTGGATTACAGTGGGGCTACTTCAGTATAAAATTCATGTAAGTGGGAAAAATATTGTGCCTGTCTGCTTGCAGTCAAAATAGTATCTTGTTTCTTTTTACGTATTTATTTTACACCATTGTATTAATACAAATATTGACTTACCAATACAGGCAAATCTCTTTTAATTCAGTATGACTGATGCTTCAGAATTGTTTAAAGGTCACTGTAACAATAAGATACACAACAACATCATCAGGCATAGTACAGTACAGTCTATTCCTTTCTTTTATTTCCCCAGCTGCCTTTTTAAGCTTCAAGTCCACCATTTCCGACTTGTTCCTTTTCTCATTTTCCATCTTATGCTCTTAAAGAGCAGCCAGTTAGACTTTTGGAGGTGTCTTCCAGTCCTATAGTTCAATTATAGCTATGATTTTTTCCCTATTCTCTCTTTTACCCCCCTCTCTCATCCTTCTGCCTCCCTTTGAATATCTTTCCTCTCATTCTTCAGGACCTCCCCTGCTCTCTGTGAGCCATAATTGACCTTAGCCTGCCTTCTCCTACCCTGTCCTACTACATCCTTGTTTGTTGTCTATATCTTTTTCTTTCTGTTTGGCTTTCATTCCTGTATATTTAGAGCTACTTGTTGTGGGCTTGTTTTCATGAAAGTACTTATTTGTACAGAGAGTACCTATGCTGCAGTCTGCTAGGATAAATTTTACTTGTTATTCCCCCTAGGCTATCTAAACAAATTACACAGTCCAGCAGCTTGGAAATAGCACATTAAAATATTTGTGATCTAAAGTGCTACAGTGGGATATGAATTTACACAGCACGTACTGTTAAGGCAAAAATATGGAAATATTGAGTTTGAAATCAGAATAATTTTTTTTCTTCACCTGGAAAATGGCAGCATTTAGATTTGGGGCCTTTTTTACTAGCTTTCCTTTTTTTTTTAGAGATGTATAGTGCTTCCTCTGGAGTTGAGTGGCAAAGACCACATTTATCACTCCTATATCTTGAGTGCTTGTACCCAATCTTCCTGACATTTCTGGCATTTGTAGAAGATCTTTATCTAGGTATGTATTGTGTCTTTGTCATTGTAGTATCTGAGTACATCACAGACTTTAATGATTGCCTCCTCTGTGTGGTACGGAAATATTAACAAGCCCCTTTTACAGGTAGAGATCAAATAGATTATGTGACTTGTCCCGAAACCACACAAGAAGTCTGTGGTAAATCCAGGAATGCAACCCAGTTTTCCTGAATCCTAATTCAATGCCCTAACAGACCTTTTCCTGTAATAGATTTTTGAATCACTTTCTTGGTTACCTCCAACAAACTTTTTCCTGGTGTGGCACCTTCCATCTTTCACAACACAGTTTTCTTTGGTAGTTTTTCATTTTGATTTATGTGGAAACCTGCATTCCTCATGGTTTTAATGTGCTATGGCAGAGGGCTCTGGAATCGTATTTACTGTCTCAGTCAGTGAGGCCAAGTGCCCAAGAAGTGTGGAATTTGAAACAAATTTTAAAACCAGAGTTTCTGGGGGAAAATGAGAACTCTTCGGAGTAGTTTGATCTCCAGATAATGGAAATTCCAACTATTATCAAATGTCCTCTCTTGTTTTTCAGTATGCATAGCCCTACAGCAAATTACATGTATTCTCACTTTAACCTTTTAATGACTAACATCTTAATATTCTTAATGTAATATATGATTCCAGAGCTGGGAGGTAGGTGATCCATATGCTAGACTGCCTATCACTAAACAGATGATCCTGTACAACATCAGAAATGAGCCAGAGATTTAGCACATGCCAAAAAATGAGTCAGAAAGATTCCATGGCAGGGGAGTGCCAAGATAACTATGAGACACAGCATCTGATATCCACTTTTAGTACTTCTGCACCAAAAATAATGTTTTTCACTGCTACTAATGTGGTACTATTTAATGAGCTTTATAGATCAGTATATTTGTCAAGCATCATATGTTCAGTTAGAAAAGTGTCTGAAACACACAACATAGGGATAGTTGCTTTTTCTCTCACTGGTTGCTTATTCTCTCTCAGATTGACAGATGTTCAAACTGAGCATTAATACTTTCAAGCACCACAAAAAATGCAGTAAGAAGGGGACTGCAGGTGTTCCAGTCCCTTGGCTAGAGAGCTACACAGTCACCTCAGAGGTGAACTCCCCAGCAGGTGCATGATAGAGGCTCCTTGTGTCCTTCTCTCCCCCTCATCCCTAAGGGAGCCTGATGATTAATGGCTTGCGCTTTTCCCTGCTGGGGAAGGGGGCAGGCTATAAATGAGCAGCTGGCAGCTGGTGAAAAGGTGGGGTTGGGGTGGGAACAGGGGGCAGGGAGGCACTGATTCATGAACAGTACTGGGACTCTCTGAGATTGTTCAAGCAGTGTCAAGAATCAGTGTCATGGTTTGAACAGTTCCAGGACTGTTCAGGTTATGGCAGAAGTTTGGAATTAGCTGTACAAAGTGGAACTGCTACATCAGGACCACTTAAGAGAGATCCTCACTAATGCTGTGGTAGCTGGGACACTTGCCTGGGATATGGGAGACCCAAGTTCAAGTTCCTGATCTGAATCAGCTGGAATTGGTACTTAAACCAAAGTGTTTCACATCCAAAGTCATTGCCCTAACCTTAGATAATTAATTATTAAGGTGGGGCCTCTTGTCTTTCCCTTTTCATAATTTTTACTCAGGTCCTGAGGAAACTTCCACTGAAATTGGTGCATTTCCCTAAAAATATTTAATTTCAACCAAAAAAATCTTACCAGAAAATTCCTAGCTGTGCACAGACAGAAAGTAAGGCATCCTGACCTTTCTGACCTGTATGACTGCCATTGTACTAATAGCAGTAGTATCTTGTTTTACTCAGTAAAGTAGAGGTAAGACGCAAAGTCATTTTTATGTTGTCAGTTTCCTAAGTATGACCATATTGTAAAGTTCAGCGATAAGAACCAATGCGTTAGTACTTAATCGGTCAGATATGGAATCCTTTATCTAGAAGTTTTAGGACAGCTAAAAAAACACTTAAGATTTCACATCAGCAATATTGGATTTCTTTAGCTGTGTATTCTGTGCTATGTCTTATCTGTAAATACCTGTTGATTGAATCACCCTGTATTGTAATGTTCCTGTGAATTTAAGTCCAAAAGTTAGAACCTTGAGAGGGTTAAACAGGTTACAAAGGGCACCTTACAAAGATCAAGTGAACGAAGGGCGGAGACTTCAGGCTTCCAAAGTGGTCTGTTGGGGCTTTGGGTACACAGCATTCATTCCTG
>NW_005842141.1:980862-981723 GCF_000455745.1 Alligator sinensis
GGTGAGATTGACTGTCTAAGTCTTGAGCACTGCTTTATTAAATTAACCCACTGGTGTTAATAGCAGAACAAAATAAAATAATTTTTGTTATATAGCTTTCTGTTAGGACCTCTCAGTTCACTGTAGAGTTTCTGTTAGACCAGGGGTGTCCAACCTTTTCGAATGTGGGGCCGGATCATGAACTTTTTATCACCCAGTGGGCTGGTGAGCCATATTCAAAGACCTCACAGGAAGTGGTATCACATCAGGAACTGATGTCACGTGACCTTTGACACCAGTGAAGTTGCAGGAAGTGACAGTGAAATGGGTCTGGAAATGTGGTTTAAAATCCAAAATAAAAACAATATAAAAGCAACAATGAAATAATACCAAACACTTGACTAAAATAAACACTTTCACTTCTACTCACTTCTCAATGAATGAAAGAAGCATAATGCAAGTTGACAGATCAAATGTGGAAAAGATATCAGCCAGAGTGGAAACTAATCAAAGCAACAAAATATGGGCATTTTTGAGAATAATCTTCAAGAAGATTTACTTTTATTGAATTAATAACTTGTTAGTAACACATCTTTAACAAGTAATAACAAGTTGAACCCCCAGTCCCCCACAAAGAGAAACAGAAGCAAACACAATCCAAACACTGGACAGTATTTTTACAAAGATTTTTACCTGCTCCAAATTTACGTTGGAGCCCAGATCATTCATGCTCTATTCTTGAGCATATTGTTCAGTCTTAAACAAGCATGCAGCACAGCTGCAGGGAGCTCAGCTACAGTGTTCCCTCCCTGGTACAGCCAGGCCAGCCCATCCTGTCCCCTATCAAGCGGTGGCTTCCCCACGTGCTGCTGCACTTTCCCC
>NW_005842141.1:981848-986224 GCF_000455745.1 Alligator sinensis
GCCGGCAGAATCGGCGGCAGAGCAGTGTGCTGCTCAGGATGGGACGAGCCCGGCTGGGGCTCAGCTGCATTTTTGCCCTACCTGCGCCAGTCAGTCCTGAGTGGCACATGGCTCTACTGCTGCCTCTGCTGGATGGTGCTGACGTGGCCGGCTTCCTCCTGTCCCCAGCAGCACGTGGGAATCCGGCTTCAGCTGCATGCTGCCTGGATGGGACAGACCCACGTGGGTCAGCACCAGCCATCAGAGGCGGTGGCGGAGCCGTGTGCCGCTCGGGACTGACCAGCACAGGTAGGGGGAAAGTGCAGCTGAGCCCCGGCTGCTCTGGCTGGGCTCATCCTGTCCTGAGCGGCACATGGCTACTCCTCTTCCCACACACACTGTATTGGCAACGTCAAGCTGACGTGGTGCATGCGGGAACCTTGCCCTTTCCCCAGCCCTTCAGCAGCCAATAGGAAGCTGCTGAGGGGCTAGGGGTGGGACAAGGGGTGGGAACAAAAGTAAACCATGTTTACTTTCGTTTCCTGTCAGCACCGTGGGCCTAAGAAAATGCTTTGGCGGGCTGCATGGTGGCCCGCGGGCCGTATGTTGGACAAGCGTGTGATGAGCTGACCCTAATTTCTTAGCAGAACTGGAAGCTTATTACAATCTGTTCATGGTATGTTGTAGAAAATACAATTATGTGGCCTCTTTAAATGTTTTCTCAATTTCTTGTACATTTTTTTTCCCTTAAAGCATTAAATATAAATTATTTTAAATTGTCTCTTGGGGCTTTTGAGGGGTTATGGTTGGGGTACAGTAAGTACTTCCTTTCCCTTGTCTCCCCACCTTAATAAGTATAAAAGGAGACGTTTCTTTAAAAGTGAAAACCACTAAAAACTACCTTTTAAGAAATGCATATTTCATTTTTGTTCTCATTTCTGCTTTTAGCTGTCTTTTCTGGTTGTGCATTTGGATTGAGATGAGTGTAGTGCACAGGCAGCAAAAACGCCAAGTAGGTAAACAGAGCAAGGACTACATGGTAGAGTCTATATTTACTAGGAACCAGACATACATTTTCCTGTTCATCACAGTTGTCCCATCATGGTGAACTGAGTCTGCAAAGTCAATAAATAGCTTCAGCCTAATTTGAAGAAGAAACTTTTTTATTTCTTTCTCCCCAGTTCTCTCCTTGGCTAGGTACAGACATTCAAAAAGCCTGGGTGGAATTGTTCTAAGTTATGCAGTTTTCTGGACATGGCATAGTTTAGAGTGGTAGTGAACAGAACACACATTTGCCCTTTCATAGGGGGGGTACATGTCTTAGACTGGCTTCTGCCATTTTTAAGCCAGCCTGTGTGTTCTGTTATAGGTATAGAACGATTTCTGATCAGTTATATTGGTAAAAGTGTAATGTCTGTACCCTTCAATGCTGACGATAGGATATCTGGTGCAGCTTTAGACAACCTTCTTAAGGAGTAACTTTGTTGGTACTTTTTTACTGAGTAACTTTTTGGCTGCTCATTTATAGCCTGTCCCCTTCCCCAGCAGGCGAAAGCACAAGCTGTTAATCATCAGGCTCCCTTGGTGATGAGGGGGAGAGAAGGACACAAGGAGTCTCTATCGTTCACTTGCTGGAGAGTTCACTTCTGAGGTGTTTGTTATATGCAGTCTTTGGTACTGAGCCTATACATTTTATGGGTGCCAGAGAAATTACTCCTGTGTCCCCTGGGAGTGTAGCTCATATTTCAGCATCAATATAGTTTCTCTGCTCTAACTGGACTTGTCATGTTGTTAACATTTGCTTCTCCAAAACACTCTGCACGGTTCTGATAAGGCTCTGTTTATACTTAGACATTTTCTCAAATTTAGCTACCAGTGTTTTGCACTAAACTGTTAAAACCCAGCATTCATGTTGCAATGTAAAACAGGTCCATCTAATTAGAAGTCAACAAAATAAATACCTTACTAATGAATTCAAGATTCGGGCCCTTTAGGGATCAAACTAGGTCATTCAGCTACCAGAATTGTAGTAATCCAGAAGAGATTTTATTCATCCTTCTGTATCTTTGTATTACTTTGCCCGGTGCCTGCTGTCTTCTTATCAGAGGCAGTAGCACTCAGGCATCTTTATTTCAGGCTTTGTTTACACTTGGATTCTTGATTATTTTATTTTGTATCAGGCTTACTTAGCTGGTTATCAGATGGCCTTGTAGAAAGCTGTAACATGCTGTCACAATACTAAATCAGGACACCAAATGGAAATAATTTTGTGACCTGGCTATTTCTGGTCCTCTGTGTTTCTGTGTCCGTATACCTATATCTGCCTATCTCCAAGTTGTTTAGGCAGGAAAAGATATTTCTCTTACCTCTCTTTCAAGCCCTTAAGGTGGATCTCCTTGACTCCAAGGCACCCATCTCCATGAATATAGGCATTGTTGAAAGATATACATTGGAATCACTCTTTTGCTTTAGCCTCTCCTGGATAGTAGGGGTGTGAAAAAGGGGCCATATTCGATTTGGATTCAGCCCGAATCGGGGACAGTGATTAGATTTGTTGATTCAGCTCGCTGTTCCCGATTCAATTCGGCCGAATCCGAATCTGAAGATTCGATGCTGATTTGGTGAATTAGCTATTTGGCCATAAACACAGCTTTAAATGTTTTTTCTACATACGTCTGAGTACCAGGTGCAGCTCATGAATGCTGCAATGCTGGGGCGGATGGAGCATTGCACTGGTGGTGGTGGAGGGGGGCGGCCCTGCGTGCTAGGCGGTGAACCCTGAAGTGGACCGGAAGTAGTTCTAGTCCACTTCCGAGTCAGCTGGGGAGCACGCGGGGGGGGCTGTCCCCCCCTGGCTCAGCGATCATCCACGGGGGGACCCTGGATGCCGCACCAGACCCAAGAGGCACCAGTCAGTGAGCCGGGGGAGGCCCCCAGCGTGCTTCCTGGCGGACCCAGAAGTGGATTGGAAGTGCTTCTGGTCCACTTCTGGGTCTGCTGCGAGCGCTCTGGGGAGCTCCCCGTGCTTCTGTGGGATGTTCCGTCTGCCCCAGCCTCACAGCACTCACGAGCCGCCTGGTACCTTGAGGTATGTAGAAAAAATATTTAAAGCTGTACCTATCTCCGAATGTTTCCGAACTCTCTGAATTGAGTCAGAGGGTTCCAATTCAATTCGGAGAAATTAAAGGATTTCCTAATTTGATTCAGACTCAGAGATTCCATTGAATCTGGCTGAATCTTTGCCAAATCTCCGCCGAATCGAATCAGGGACCGAAACGTCACACAGCCCTACTGGATAGCATCCTTCCTATGCTCAGTTGCCTAGGTAGCCACCCTAAACTGGGGGTTTTGCACTGTGAAGGTCATGACAGAAATTAAGCTATTGTGGCACCCTCTGAACCTGCTAAGGAAGAAGTTCCAAATGATACATAAACAGGTTTTTAGTTAAAAAACCAAACCAAACCAAACCAAACCAAACCAGAAAATATGTCTGCTGTATGCTCGTGAATGCAAAGCTGTCGTAAAACCCAAGCCAACATTCATATTGTAAGACCCATGCAAATCTATCCACCCTAGAAATCGACAAAGTAAATGGCTGCATAAGTAATTTGGGAGCAGAACCTTTAGAACTTAGAAGCTATATCTTACCTTTTATATAGTTAAATGGTAAAAAACATAAATGAGAATCTTAAAGGATTTTTGTATTATACAAATTAATCACAGTCCCAGAACCATGCAATTTGTTGGTGGGTAAACCTTTGCATTATTAAGATAAATTCCCTTTTATTTGACCAACAAGAGAATTGGTATTTTTGAGTTAGTTACCTCTGAATTTTTAGTTAGAACTATGAATCTTTTCCCTAAACAGAAGCATTTTGCATAACATTGTACAAACAGATTAGCAGGGGCAACTCCGTCTTTGATGCAACTTTGGGTAGTGTTGAGTTTGATACTATGAATCTGTTGGTACTTTTGAGAAAATGAAAGCATGAGTTATTCATTGGTCAGTTGTTCAGTTCAGAATCATAAAATGGGCTTTGAAATGCTACATTTTATTGTGCTTTTAGCAGTGAAGTGGAATTGATAGATGGTATTATCACCACCTACCTTCAATATTACTGCACTTTGCTTGCAACTGAGGAGCCTGTGTCATTTCCTCTCTTTCTGCCAGAAAAGTGTGAACGCATGTGTGTGCTTCATAGTCTCAGAGGAGGATCTTGCTATGTCTTGTAATGCTGGTGAAGTCAGTAGAGCTATTCCTGTGTCACACAGATGTAAGAGAGACCAGCAGTAGATCCTCTGTCTTTCATGTACTACATGCTAATACTTGTGGTTAAATCACATAACCCACTGCTTCTATTTATTCAAATGAATTTTACTTCTTGATTATTGATCGG
>NW_005842141.1:986255-990828 GCF_000455745.1 Alligator sinensis
ACCTTTTTGTAAAATATCTTAGCTGTCTCACTGTACTTTTTGTAGTAAACAAGATGTAAACAAGAAAGATTAACACTATTCTTCCCTCTCCCCAAACTGTCTGCGCTAGATTTTTGCTGTCTGCACAGTGGTAAAACTAAATGCCTCGGCTCCTATGATGTTTTACAGCAAAATTGCTAACACATGCCAGGTATCTCACACCTTTTCTGACACTGAATACATAGTATTTGTTAATACTCCTTTTAGGATAAAGGAGAGGTTATTTCTGTTCTGACTACTTTTGTTTCCTCCCAAGTAGATATTACTAATATTTTTTAATGTCTGTAAATTGTTTTCTAGCTTTAGGCAACCTGTAATTAAAAATCATGCTAAATGTATTGCTGTTTATTGTTTATTTGTATATAGTCTCAAATTAGTCCAAGTTATTTTAGATTGAAATGCTACTCCTTGCATTCTCGTGGTTATACCATATTTTTAATAGTGGAAAGTATCTAGTCCATGACTACTGGAAAATATTACCTAGCTATAAAACTGTTGTGAGTACAAAACCTGTTTATGTATATACCTTAGGTTTCTTGCTCCAAAAAACACTGTACATTTTCTATGCTGTTAGATTTTTCATTAGGAGTAACATAAAATGAAATGTTATTTAGAGTGTATTGCCAACAGTTTATATTTTAACTCGATACATGAGAAAAATGCGGGAATTTAAATTCAGTTTAATGACAAATTCAAAGCAAAATGTTCAGCACTCCAAAATATGTTGATTATATTTGTTGCCCTTTTCCTGATAGAAAAAAGAAAAAAAGGAGCAAAATTGAAATTCTCCTGCAGAAATTGCATTTTCCATTAAAATAATTTTGAGCGGAAATTCCCAGTGGGTTTTGATTTATTAATATACATAACTATTTGTTGCAGTTTTTTTAACAGTGTTTACAAGCAGAAGACTAGTCAGAGATTAGTTGTAGAATGTGGAGCTTTTCATCTCTGAAATTAACATTTCCATCCTGACTCAAGTCAGGACTGACTCAGAGGCTGTTAATGACTCGTATGAAATTAGTCAGTGGTCTTGATTCAGCACACGGGTGGACACTATCTCAATTGGTAGCTTTGTTGGCAGTCCAAACTGAGCATTCTGGAGAATTAAGTACCACTTTGTTCCATTGACTCATTATGCACATGCCTGTTTCATGGTTTGTGGGGAGGATTCTGCCCTACCCCTCTGAAACTATTTTCAGTCTTTTTGCTCAGGCTTTGCAATAGGTTAGGGTCTGCCATGTTAATATTATTATACAAAGATATACATATAAGATGCATCTTTCAACTTGAAGTATAGAAAACATTGCTTCTTCATTCTACTGTAGCAACAAAAAATGGTGAATGTAAATTCTGCGCCCATGGGAATAAAGTGAATTAAAAAAAAATTCTGTTGAAAATCTGTGAAGAAAATAGGATTCAAGTGGTTTGTATTAGAAGTCAGCTGTTCTGCTCTAAAAATTCCCGGCAACTTTAGTGCAGTGATCCTGAGTAAGCTTGTGGATCTGCCCAGCCTGTCTTCACATGTCTTGTGGACTGAGGATACAAGAAACCGCCTGTTGTTCATAGTTAGATCTGCATGTGTAAGGATCAGGCATAATTGTAGTTTTTCTACCAAGGTAAGTGCTGGGACTGCAGTTTCTGTTCTAGGTAGCAGTCCAGTTATGTTGCTTATACAGCTCGCATAATGCCATTATTGGAGTATCTGACAAGTTAAAGAAATAGTATTATCCCTATATCCTACCTAGAGAACTGAAGTATGAGGGACTGCAGTGTTGTGTAAACCAGCTGGCTTGGGTACAGAAAGCAGTCTTAGCTGTGGTAGCTTGAAGGTCTTCATGGATTTTTTTTTCTGGCTTCCCTTGTCAGCACAGTGAACTAGCCGTGGCAGAGCATCAACTTCTCTAGTTAGATGGCTTTCTGGTATCAGAGCCAGCACTTGGGTCGACACTATCGTGCAGTGAGATGTGCTGTATAGACCTACCCAACATTACTTGCTCAAGTATTGTCCTTTCAAAAAACCAGAATGTCTTCTCTGCTGTGTTTTACCGGCCCTGTGCTACCTGCTGTCCTGGATTGTGCCTTTGGAAGTCTACCCTAGTTTTACTCAAACATTGTTTCCCTCTGAAGAGGTGACACCCAACACATTATCAGCATATAGACTGAATGTTGTTCTCATCTCAGTCAGAGTGGTTTCGTCTGGGCAGACAGAATTACTTAGAAAAAGAAAATATACAAGCTCAGATTGCAAATAGTCCCCTTGTGCTGTGTTTAGCACCTGGCTAAATGTGCCCTATGGTATCTGAGCACCTATATATATTGCATAAGCATTATTCATATTAGGATAAAAACCCTAGTGACTTTAGTCAGCAACAGGGGTTTTCCTATATTAAATTTATTTCACCTAGAATTATTTAAGGCTGAATATCAATCATCTAGAGAGAGTTTCTCAGTTTTCTGTGCATTTTTTTAATAAGAGGAAAATATCCCAAGCTTATCACCAAAATATATAAAAATAAAAAATAAAGAAAGCAGTAAATGTAGAATAGATCTAACTGGCGATTTCTGTAGTGATTTTCACTGTATATAAACACTTTGTTAAGGAAATCTTTGGATATAAAGAGGTCGTGGGAGAGCCTCTTGGGGTTTTTTGTTCTTCCCTTCTTGGTTATAGTATAGGAGGAACTGTGTACAGTATAATCTGAGCTGTGCGTTTCAGCAGGTAATCTCTATGTATGCACATGTGTACAATGGGGAAAGGGACTTCAGAGTATAAACACTCCATGTGGCAGATCTTTCTTTCATGTCAAGCACCACTGTAAAAAGTGTTTGCATCACAGAAGTAAGGCAGAGGTAGTAGAAAGCAAAAGGAGCTGGCATCTCACAGATTCACAGAAGTTTAGGGCTGGAAGGGACCTTGTGAAATCATCAGGTTCAGCCCCTCTGCTCTGGGCAGAAAAGATTGCTGGGGTCAGATAACCCCAGCAAAATGTGCATTCAGTCTCCTTTTGAAGACTTCCAGGGTAGGTGCCTGCACCACCCCCACTGGGAGTCTATTTCAGAGTCTAGTCAAACAAACCAGGGTGGGTGGGTGTGTAACTAATAACACTAGCCAGAAGCCTATACCTAGTGCAAAATCTGTCCTACTTGCTGTAGAAAGGGTGATTTGCTGATCTTGGGGCCAAAAGATTTGTTTCCCTTTTGCTCTTTCTTTTGCTCTGCCCCTGGGCCAACAACAAGGGCTGCTTAACAAGTTTTGGCCAGCTGTTGGGGACCACAAGGGTAACCCTGCTCCTTGACAGATGCCCCTCCCCCTGTTCACCATCTTGGGACTAGAAGTCCCACCCCTAACTTCTGAACTTTGCCACTGCAAGTCCCTCCCCTTGCCCCTTGAAGTACTCCTTTGGGGAAGAGGGGTTGCCAACGGGGGGGGGGGGGAACAAATTACATACTAAAAATCAGACAAGGTTCTTTGGGTGAATTTGATATCTTTTATTAGACCAACCCACATAGTTGGAGAAAAGTTATTAAGCAAGCTTTCGGGTTCAAAAACCCTTCGTCAGGCTAAGCACGTTTCAGCAGTTGGTGTGTGCTCTTCCTGGATGGAATGAAAAGTAAACAAGCCAGGGGCTGGGCTGGGGAGTCAGTTGCCAGGCAGATTATAATGTATCAAAAAATAATAAAAGATATCAAATTCACCCAAGGAACCTTGTCTGGACTAAACATAGACATTGGATTTTTGATACATTATAATCTGCCTGGCAACTGACTAGGAGGAGAGGGGGGAGCCAGATTGGGGCAGTAGGATTGCGGGGAGCAGGCTGGAAGGGGTCTGAGGAGCCAGTCTGGGCTACACTAGCAGGAAGAGTGGGGAGCTGACCTGGCTTCATAGAGCCCCTGCTGCCCGGGACCTGCTCCCCTGCTCTGGGCCCCACCGGTGCTAGCCCTGGAACACTGGTGTGGGCCCCAAACTCCCACCCAACTTCCACTGGCTCCCATGCACCCATTCACTCCCAGTGCCCCAGCCCCATGGTACATGCAGAGACCAGCACGCAACCCCGACCCTGCGTGCCCCATGCTGTCTGTCCGGGCTAAACAGCAGTGGCAGGAATGGTGCTCAGCACGGGAGAAAAGTGACCCCTCACTCCCTGCCACCAGCGCTCCCTGCTGTAGCTGGTCAGAGCCCATGTTAAACTGTCCTGCTTTGCAGTGGTGGCAATGGAGAGCAGGCACAGGCAGCCCTGCACGGGCTCCGAGCAGCTGCAGCGTGAGGTGCCAGCCACGGGGAGGGGGAGCAGCTGCTTTTCCCCTGCACTGAGCACCAGTTCACTCTCCACTGCCGCTGCAAGCATGGGCACCACTCCAGCTCCAGGTTGCCCATCGGGGCTGAGCCATGGCAGCAGCAGCTGGGCACAAACTGCTGCTCAGCGTGAAGGAAAGCGCCCCCCCCAGCTCACCGCCACCAGGCACTGTTTGTGGCGGAGAGACAGGACAGCCCTGCGTGGGCTCTGGCTGCATGGGGCAGGGAGCGCTGGGG
>NW_005842141.1:990860-1005224 GCF_000455745.1 Alligator sinensis
TGGGAGTGAGCGGCCGTGTGGCAGCCGGGCAAGAGCACAGGGCCCATGCTGGTGTCCCAGGGCCAGTAACAGTGCGACCCAGAGCAGGGCAGCAGGAGCGTGGGGTCCCGGCCAGCAGGGGCTCTATGGAGCCAGGCCAGCTCCCTTCTCTCCCTGCTGGTGCAGCACAACCCAGCTCCACAGACTCCTTCCAGCCCACTCCCTGTGCTCCTACTTCCCTGCTCTGGGCCCCACTGGGGCTGGCCCTGGGACATGGGCACAGGCCCTGTGCTCCTGCATGCTGCTCACTTCCACTCCCTCCTGCCCCTGCTTTCCTGCTGGCCAGCTCCTGGCTGCGCGGCCGGACCATGGAGCTTAGCAGGAGCTGGTCCGGTCCCAAGGACTGGGGCGATCTCCGTGGTCCTTCCCTGCCTTACCCCTCTCCCCCCTTACCTGAATTTCCTGCGTCGGTGCAGCCATAAACACCCCCAGGGGTCCTATGCCGGGGGGCCTGGGAGGCCAGGCCCTGCAGTTGCAAGAGCCTGCCATGGCTTCCCCTGGATCCTACTGCTTCTGCCTTCTGTCATCTTTGACAGGAGCCAGGGCAGATGAATCTTAATTTTCTGAAATTTTTAGAGGCCCTGTGGGCCAGATAGAATGGCCTGGTGGGCCAGATCCAGCCTGCGTGCTGTATTTTGCCCACCCCTGGCTTAGGAGCAGGGTTTGGTTCTTAGAATTGCCCTAGACCCTAGGGCAAAAGTAAATCTTGTATGATCCTAGGGCAAAGTAAATCTTTTTATGATCTTTCATCTTGCTTGTATTTGTCCTGTTTTGGATGTACTGTATTTTGAGGAGTTGCTTTCACAGTTCTGGTAGGCAGCATATGGGGTTAACACAGAAGCAGGCAAAATATGGCCTACAGACCGGATCTGCCCTACAGGCAATTTAATCTGGCCTGCAGGTATCCACCAACTAATTGTACCCTGCCCAACCCTCACGCCTTGCTTCCACCCTTTTACATGGAAGGGCTTGGCCCAGCCAGCACACAGCTTCTGGGCAGGACTGCTCCTGCCACTGCTGCAGCCTCCAGGGAACCTGTTTGGCTTCCCCGGCATCCCACTCACTCTGGGCACCAGGCAGGAAAGCAGTGGGGTTGTGGGGGAACTGCAGCGGGGTGGGAATGTGGAGCATGGTGCTGGGATTGCCAGCAGCGCATATAGCCTGTGCCCAGCGGGGCAGTTGGAGTGCGGAGGTCAGGTGTGCAGGGTGTGGGTGTGAGGGAGGGTGAGGAGGGGGGACCCCCCAGGGACTCCCCTACTGCTGGTGGCAGCAAAAGCAGCAGGTGGCAGGTGCCCATGGCCCACACAAGCGCTGCTGCCTGGCGGCGTGCAGCTCAGGCCAGTGCTGCACTTGGTGAGGACGGTAGCCAGGCTGGCTTGCTTCTATCGTGTGGGGGTCTGCACAGTGCACGTGCAGCTCTCGCACTCACATGCTACCAGGGGAAGCCCCACGCAATGGAGCCGGCTGCCTTCCCTGCCCCCTTCCATGCAGGTCCAAGGACTCTGCCAGAAATGGAGGGGAACCCTGCCCCCTGCTTCCCAGTGGAGTCCTGGGACTTGCACAGCAGGGGGTTGGGAAGGCAGCTGGCTTCATTGCGCGGGGCTTCCCCCAGTGGCATGCAAGTGTATAGTAGGTGTTTGACTTTTAGTATATGATTTGGTCTTTTTCTGATTCCAAGATGGCAACCCCCCACCCAAAAGGAGTACTTTGAAGGGGCAAGAGGAAGGACTTCTCGTGGCAAAGGTCAAGAGTTAGGGGTGGGATTTCTGGTACCATGATGGTGGCCAGGGACAGGGCATGTGTCCAGGGGCAGGTCTACCCTTGCAACCCTTGACAACTCACCAAAACTCATTAATTGGTCATCTAGTCAAAATAATTGCCTGCCCCTGAGTTAATGGCTGGTAGGGAGATAGGTGTCCAAATCTTGTTGACATTTAAAAGGATCAGGATTCCCAGTTCCGGGGGGACAACACGTTTAAACCACTGCAGTTTATATCACTTTATATACTATAGTAAATGTACTGAGATACAGCTGCTTGTCTGTCCACTGCATATACAGTAGCTTGCAGTAGATGCTGTTACAGTGCCCTGTTACTACATGATGGGAAACAGGTAATATCTTGTTTCCATTGAGCATGATGCTTACACCGGTATTACTGAGACCAGTACAATTTTACCCCCAAATTTTCCCAAGGATATTGTTTATCGGTGCAAGGGACCTTAGGATCCTTTAAAAATCCCAGCCTCTGCTAGTATAAAATACCACATGGATTCGTATTACGTGCATTTTTAAAGTGGCACCTTTAGGGAGACAAATGGTGAGGAATAGCAAAAAAAGGTAAGTCAGTGCCTTAGAGGACCTCACTTCTGGTCCCAGAGATTCCCCTGGATCTTACTACTCTGCCTCTCCTTCCAGAAATATTTCTGGACTATGCTTATGTATTTCAGTCAATATCTGAGTGGGAAATAAACGTGTGAAGAGAGTTGCTTGACAAATGCCTAACATGCTTAGTGTAAAATCTAAAGTGAAATGACCTCCACTTAGTTTCCTACCTTATGAATGTGCTGTGTGCTGTAACAGTATTTGGGGAGTGCTTTCTGCTCCTCAGAACCCTGCAGAGGCCACACTGACAGAGATCTATGTTTGCGGCTGCCCAGGAGGATACAACCATGTTGACATTTGATGCAGATTCCCAATCACCTGAAATCCTATATAGTCTTGTCTGCACTGCTTATGTCACACAGCATGTTGCTGTGATTTGGCAGTGGGGCTGGCAGATTTCGCAAGCGCTAGAATTCAGGCATTTACCTCTTATTAAAACTATCTGAAAACGTGCTACCTGCAACAGAACATATGCAGGACTCATTGCAAAAAGGATAAAATTTGGATAAAATCTAACTATCTGTAGGTAAGGTATGTTTCTTATGCATGAGTAACTCTTATTAGTTTCAGATTTGGCAGAGGACATAAATGTTTTTCTTCTTTATGCTTGGAATTAGTTCTTGTCCTGTTGGAGCTGTAATTGAGATAATTTAAAATGGTTCGCATTGTCAGCACTTGCTGGTGACCCCACCGCTATCTTCAGAATCTTAAGTTTTATTTTAAATTGAAGTAGATTTGAACACAACTGAATACAAGGCTAAGTCTGCAGACAGATAAAACCATACCTCAGAGGGCTCCATAGCTATGCACAGCCCTGTCAGTGGACCTGTGAAGTCATAATCCCAGCCCAACCAGGATGATTTCTCTATATATACAGAAGGATTTACAAGTCAATCTTGCACAGATCTTTAGACCTCCTTCCCAGCCCCCACTGGAATGGCCCATGCGGAATATGTAGCTGCATCCATGTGGTTGTACCATGCCACTCTGCTGGGCCATGTGGGGATTAATTTTTCTTCAGCGCTTTGCAGCGTCTTGGCCTAAAGCCTCTTTCTCCAAATTTGCATTACACAAAGAGGGAGGGAAATATTTGGTTATGAAAGAATAAATTACCCCATTTGTATTAGTGAATGAGTAGCTATGGAGCTGTACAGTATGCACTTTTTAAACAGTGGCTCAACCATCATTTAAGGAAAAATATCTGGATATCCTGGACTGAGAGCTGAGTTTGGGACTCTGGGCTGAGTTTTCTACCCTCGATTTGAACTTTGTTCTTGGTCTAAACTACTTAAATGTGTTTATGCATACTGCAGTATTATGCACATTTCCATATTGGTTATCATGGTAATAAACCATGGCTTGGCCTCCAGTTACAGTATTTATAATGACTAAGATATGAATGCTGGCATGGGTATCAATTCACCCATTAAGCCCAAGTAGGTGTATATATTTATCTCCGTTTGTAGTTCATATTGTGCACGTAATAGTCTTGTTTATATACAGTGGTACAGTATATACGTACTAAATTTATATGTAATAGTAGACGGGTGTTATTTGATGATGGTTCAGTTCCATGAAAGATCCAGTTGTATATTAAGACACTGATTTTTCATAGTAAGGGGTTTATTTTTCCTTTAAGAAATATTTTTATGATGTAAAAATCATAAAGTAACATGCTAAATTACTAAAATTATATAACTAATTTTTTATACAAGGGCTAACAAATGAACATAAATTATTCCTTCAGTACTTTGTTTTGTTAGTCATTATATTTAGTTGTAGTCACTCAAATTAAGAACTGTGGATTAGAGAAAACGAAAAACCTTTTCATCTACAAAACTTCTGTGGGTTTTAGTGGAGGAATGGAGACAGAAATGGAGCAGGCTTTTTCTTTACCAGAGGTAGTTTTGTTTTTCTCAGTAAACATAAAAACATATTTCAGTGCTCTGGGTCAGTCTAAAATATATATGTGCATGCAAGATTTTTATAGGTTTGTGTGCTTGTGTGTAAAAATCTTGTATATTTTCTCTTTATATAATATAAAATATATTGCAGACCTTGTATATATATTTTTTATGAGGAAATTTCAGTCGAACTATATTGTATCAAATAATAACTTTAAAAGAAAGAAATTGAATTTCCTTCAGGAAAGCGTAATGTGAAAATTTTTTTTTTTATTTTGTAAGAAGCTTTTTTCATCCTGAGGTCCTTCTTGATATTACGAAACCAGGAAAAATGCTGTTGGAAATATTTGTTTTTCACTAGGCTGATCTTGTTTACCTGAAATCTTCTGATTAATCTTAAATATGCTGCCTGTGTATCACAGCATGGTTTATTGCTTCTAAATATACCAGAGCATTTAAAAGAAGCAAATCCTTGCGTGTGTACTACCCATTCAGAGCTGGGTTGTTAGATACGGAGGGACCTACTGGTAACTTGAGAAGAAGAGCAGATGCTAAATTAGCAGCTGGATCATTAGTAACAAGTCCACAAATGTCTGTTGGGAAATGATCTTCTTTGGGCGCATGTTGTGTGGGTGTGTAGGTTATTCAGAATTTCTAGCATGTAGTTGCTCTTTAGCTATGACTCAAAGGAAAACCATGTGGCTGCCAGGGATTTTATTTGCAACTGGCAATTTTTTCCTTCATTGAAAGCATAGGCAGTCTTTATAACTATTACCATTTTTCTTAGTATTTTTTATTAACGTGTGTGAGTTTTTTAAAGTAAACTAATGGAAATACAATGAATACATATGTAACAAGAATATATACAGTTCAGTATTGCAACTTTTGAGTTACAAAAAATAAAGCTGCCATGAAAAATCAAATGAAGTAAGTATTATGGATGATTTGCTAGCAGTTGCACATTGAGGTAGCATTCTGAATGTGAGGGCTTGGTCCTTTACCATTGAAGTTAACTGGCATGTGGTCATCAGCTTCGGTGGGAAGTGGATCAGTGTTTAAATCACCTTAGATAGATAATAAAAACCATTTCCCCTTATATATATTCTACTGGTTTGATTTTTCTTACAAGTAAGGGCTTTTTTACATTGAGAATATTTGTAGTTATTACTGAAGGGTTAAGTCTGATGTCTAATGCTTTCTTTGACTTAGATAGCTATTTTGTGAGTACTATTTTTAGTAAATACCATAGTGAATACCAAGACTGAATTCTGCAGTACAGAATCTCAAGCATAAATTTAAATCAACAATAAAGTTAAATCAGCAATAGATTTATTCATATTAAACATTGTGAATCCTTCTGCTTATGCAGAAAGCTGCAGTTAAAAAAAATAAATTCTGATCTCTTAAACATAACTCTAGCATTTAACGTTTCAGTTGTCAGTTCTTAAATGTGGAAAAATTAGGTGGTGGTAAGCATCACTCGGTGCTCAAAAGAAGGATTCTTGATGCCTGTGTTCAGAAGCCAAGTAGTGAAGCACTTCACTGAGTGATTCTCTTTATAAAGTGTTCAGGAATAAAATCCATCAGTGATCTCTACAGGAAGTCACTCATGCCCTGGTTCTCAAACTTTTTTGGACTCCAGGCTCCCCTCTATCTTTTGTGAATGGAGTTGAACCCCATTTGAAAAAATAAAGTATTTATTACAGTACCTGCTTCCTTGCAGAGGAGCTAAACTGTGGGGGTAATGCAGGGCAGCAGCCAGGCAGGGAGGATCCTGAGCCTGCACTTACCTTCTCACACATGCTTAATTGCCTCACACCTTGCAGCACCCCAGGGTGCCTTATCACCCTGGTTGAGAATCAGTGCCCTTGTGTCTGATGGAAGGTCTATAGGATGAGGATTCTGGATCTCTGGAGTAACAAAGCATTTTTCTGTATGCTTTTGAAAACGTACAGGAGGAAAACTCCAGTTTTGGATCAAAACAAGTCTGTAGTACCAGATGTCCCTTACACAGTCCCTAAGGATAAGTCCCTAAGTTTGTCCTCCTGTAGACCTGAGGATCTTAATGCCTTATAAAATGCTTTACACATAGACCTGGGATGAATGTTGTGCTTTACTAATCATTCTTTTTACAGACTTGAAAGATGCATGGGGCTGAAATCCCCCCTCCCCACCATCTGTGTAAGAGCCAAAAAGAAAAAGAAAGCTTGTGTTCAACTTAGGTCTATACAGCAGGAAACAAAAGCAATAAATATTTATTTTTGTCCATAGAGTCAGTGGATGTGACTTCAAATGAATACAGGAGCAGATCTTTTCGACAAGGGGCCATTTGGTCACAGTGCCAAAGGAGGACTTCCTTTTCACCAGCCTTTTTCATATATGGATTTTAAATATTAATGTTATATTAAGGTTATAATGGTTTCAGCTACCTTAACTCTTAAATTAGCATTATGTTCTCTTTGCAAAAAGAGAAGTTATGATGGTAGCAAATACAAAGGGCAAATCCAGGGGGGTGCAGTGGTGCCATTGCACCCCTACCCTCTTTGTATAGTGCACATGCAGTGAGATCTCCATTGCCTGTAGCTCTGGTCTCTGCCCTTTTTTGTGCCCCCCTTTGATTGTGTGGTACACGCACTACTGAGCTCTCTATTACACCATTTTCAAAATGGTATCTTAACAAATGCTTTTATCACATGGGTTAAATTCTGCCTTCAGATTAGAGTATACAACTCCCACTGCAGCATTTAGCCATTAAAAGTTCAAGAAAAGTAGAGCATTTGCTCAGCTCCTGAGACTAACAGCTAGGTTCTGCTCCTGTTTCTATTCAAAACGGTGACAAAATTCCCCCCCACTGACTACTGTGAGGCAGAATTAGGCCCTTGCGGATACGTAACGGGGTGTGTGAACCCCTGGACAGAAGCAGTAAGAACATCAAGTCTCAGTAAAGAAAATGGCTGTGTTGCATAGGAATGTGAAAGGCCCCTAGTGATAGTGATGGACAAATGCTGACTGTATCTGCAGACTTATAAGGATTCCATAGATTCTTCATGACAAAACACAGTAATATACATTTAGAACACAAAAAATGTCAGTGCGGAGATGGAAGTTGAAAAAGTTCTGTCAAGTCCTAGGATGCAGAAAAAGTTATTTCTGTTGTCTGCCCTAGCAGCTGGACTGGAACTATTATCTCAGTCCTTGAGTGTTGTTTCTTTTTGAAGAAAAGGTAACTCCAATCAAGAGTAGAACAATGTTGCAAAGAAAAAGTCAAATAATCAATCTCAGAATAAAACTTTGATTGAGGTTTGCATTGTGTTTTGTTCCAATGTTACACGTAGACTTCAAAGGCAGAAGGGCAAGTGTCGATCTGTTGAGGTATAAATGCAATTAGTCAGGAACAATTAGGGATGTTACCAGTTTAGGTGTGTATATGTACATTACTTGGTTCCAACCTTGTGCCTGGGGAATTATAAATAGGGACCTACTCAAATCATGGTTTCACGGATTTCGCAGAAATCACAAAATAAGGTGATGCCGGCAAAATTTGAGAGAGAAAAAAACTTGCTAAAAACAAAATCCTGGCTCTCCAGAGGGAGACAGCAGTCCTCATAGCCACTGCAGCCTGGCTGTGCAGCCTGCCAGGAAGGGGTATGGGGGGGCTGCTAGTATGAAGGGGACCAGGCAAAATGGCTGCGGGCCTCGCCCCTTGCCACTGATTGGCTGAGGGCTGCCTGTTGTGCAGCCTTGCTCTCCAATCAGTTGCAAGGGGCAGGGCTGCATGATGGACAGTGCTCTCAGCCAGTCAGCAGCAAGGAGCAGGGTCAAATGATGGACAGCCCTCTTAACCAGTCATCAGCAGAGGGCAGGGCCACTGGGGCTCCTTGGTCAATCAGAGAAGTTGCGGGGAGGGTGCTGTGATAAGCCCACAATCTGCCCATGAAATGGGGTGTTTGCTTCCTTGATTTGGATAGACCTACTTACTGGACAGAGGGGAGCTAGGGTTAGCAGGTGTGCAGGTGGCAGGGGGGAGCAGGAAGGCTGCAGGGTGAAGACGTGGGTGGGGGAAGAGGTTAAGGGAACCATCTAACCTACCCCCAAGCACTACTGTGCCTGCTGTAGCAGTGTGGGGCAGGGGAGTGGTTCAAGACAACCCTCCAATACTTAGTTTCTATATGTGGAAAATTATAACATTTATACATTTTTCATATAGAGAATCTATTGGGGGCTTATCTTATATTTAAGTAAATATGGTATAATTAGAAATTGAAATAGTCTGCAGAATAATGTGCAGCATGAACTCACCTCTTCATGTTTGTGAAGGAAATAGGATGGAGAAACATGAAAAATGAAAGGAAAAGTCTTTAATTGGGCCTGCCACACCGAGTCCAAAAGGAAAAGCAGCAAACAGATTTTTAGACGGAGCTGGTATATGAACACTCTACACTAATAGTGCTAACTTGAGTAGTTGTGGCTTAGGTGGCAGATACCTCAAGGTGACACTAACTATTTTGGCATGCTAAAGATATTCCTTACATGCTGGCTTACAGTTTTACTGTTGTGGTAGTTCAGTGTCACTTTTATTTATGTTCTCACTTCATCTTACACTTTTCTTATATATTTCTATATAATATGAAAAACAAGAAACTGCCTGAGCCTCCTGGCACTGAATTTGCGGCACCTCAGATTATTATTCACACATATTATTACCACATTAGCTCTTTGAGACGGCACACATGACATAGGTGTGGTCACTTAAGCATCAGATGATGTTAAGAGGAATGAACATTGGCATTTTTAATTGGAATCTTTAATGTCAAGTAAAATGTGAAGATCCCTTTTTCTGTTCTGTACAGTCTTCCTCTGAGTTTACAGGTTTTGAATTTCAAATCTTTAAGTCAGTCTCCTACTAAGAGCACCCCAGATCTTCTGCACAGCTACTGTCTTCTCCTAAAAAAGAAAGATAAACTTCCACTGGAGCAGTTTGAGGTGGTTCCCACTTGGCGTAAGACGTGTCTGTACTAGTACTCATAATTCTGTAGAGTTTCCTGTTTTCTCAGCTTCTGGGAAAGAAACCTGGCATGGATGAGCTGCTAAGTGGTATCACAGCACAGGATTAGGTCTATAGAGGTGCTGGCAGAATATTGTTCACTGTGTGCATAAAGACACCCTAAGCTCTATTCTCCTCACCCCAAGCATTCCCACAAGTATAAATTGGAAAGATTTCCTTCAAAATTGAAGCTGTTATGTCATTGTACATGAAAAAATAATCAGGCTTTTTCATGATGGGAATCTTTAACTCAAATCCATCTGGCTATTCCAACTTTTCATATTATTTGCATAGCTAGATAAATAAATGTAGTTAATGCAAACAGAAAGCCTGTCTTTTCTCACGGTGAAGCTTTACATTTCATAGATTTCATAGACATTTGGGCTGGATCATCAAGTCCAGCCGCCTGCCCCAGGTGCAGGAAGTCAGCAGGGATCATAGGATCCCAGCAAGATAAGGATTGAGGACTGTGGAGAATAACACTGAGGTTTAGGATCTGATTTTATGAGATGATGAATACCCTTAGCTCTAATGATCCTCAGTAGGAGTTGAGGTGAGTGCAAAGCTTGTAAAAATAGATATTTACAATCCACCTTGTGAATTTAAAATCTTTTTAAAAGACCTTTGTTGAGTTTTAGCATAGGCTGTTGCAACATTTATTGTGATTTGGAGTTGTTCTTTTTCTTATATGGTTCCTTTTGTGTTATTTTCCCAATCTCATCTTATATTTCTATTCCATTTGTGGCAGTTTATCTCAATGTGCAGTCCATAATGATTTGTTTTTTTGATCACTTTGTGAGTGCTAGAATATTAATGGGTGGATTTAAAAAATTAGGGACAAGTTCATTTACATGTGTACAGTCTCAGTACAATTTGTTTATTACGTATGTAACTGAGGGCATAATTTCTCCAGTTTTTTCCTTCCTTGATGAAAAGGGTGTGCCAGTAAGGGTGACATTTCACTGCATTGCTGTCTGCTTCCTTGATCCCAGTTTCTAAACTGGATGCAAAAGAAATCCAGCTACTATATATATAGCTGCCATATCATCCAGAGAGGCACAGCTCATTCTCTATCAGGCTGTACTCTGTACACATAGGTAATTCTGAGCGTGGGAGGTAGATGAGGACATGGCTTCTTACATAGTGCTATCTAATGTTACAGCCACTTTAGACACTTCTCTGAAGCAGCTAGCAGTATATTTTGTCATGCAGTAAAGCCTCCTACCTCCAACAACAAACTGCTTGCCTATGGTGGCCGCTGTGTTTGTTTAGCTTGTTTCTGAAGTTGTTGTTTTTTTTGTTTGAGTTGTCTTGAATGCTTTGAATTCAAAACCAAGGGGTTAATTTTGTGCTCTGCCTCTTGTGAGCTACAGCACTTGAGGTGCTGTTTATGGAGAGGAAGGACAAAGGTAGCTTGGTGTCTCACCTCCATGTCTTAAGGGCTCTGGGCTGCAGATCATATTTATAAGTAAGAACAGTCCCAACGAAAGAGGTGCTTTGCAGAATCTTGGCCCAGGCTGCCTTTGAACTCTACCATGGCCCAGTCTTACACTCCCACTTCTGCATCCATGAGTGGATCCAGAGTTTTGTAAAGAAGGGTGCAGGAGCAGCCACTGACTGTAGCTGTTGCTCCCAGGTCTGTTCCCCCTCTCCACTGGGCAGGCATACCTCACAGCGGGAGCAACAATGGGAGATTTTAAGTCCCCCAGTTAGGTAAGAATCTTCCCTTTCCTCTCTCAGTTCCACCCTCCCATCCCTACTGTGCTCAGTGATAAGTCCCGTCCCCATTCCCTCCTTTCTACCTTTTCCTTGCTCACCATTGTTGCTGTCCCCAGCTGCCCTGGGGTGAGGGAACGGAGGCTTTAGAGCGATTCCTGCCCCACTCCAGCTGGGCTTTGCAGGAAGCCATTGTAGTCAGCCCATAGAGACAGTGGCATGACAGCAGGCAGGCTCCTTTCTCCCGCTCCTGGGCTGGCAGGGAATACCCTAGGAGGCTGAACAGGGAGGAGGAAGCTGCCCACCACTGCTACTGTACCTGACTGAGTCCGGCTTGCCACATAGTCTGACTGGAGTAGGGTAGAAGTGGCTCTGGAGCCCTTCACTGCCAGGTCAGCAGGGACAGCAGCAGTGGCAGGCAGGGGGGGGAGGGAATGGGATGGGAGTGCATGTGCCATAGAGGAGGAAGAAGGGTAGGATTCTTTTTTCAGGACCTTAAAAAAAGTCCCCAATCGCTGCTCCTGTGGCATCAACTGAAAGCAGGGTGCATCTGTGCCACCATGCCTCATCTCTGTCTGTCTTTGCCTGCATCCATCTGCAGTACTGTAGCACAGGGATACTTATGCTACACCCTGTGCAGCTTCTCCACTGGGGAATTTCTGCTGTGGCTCTATGTAACTCCTGCAAGGAGATATATGCATCTCTGCTAGTGTATCTACTGGGAAGAGAGCTGGAGGCAGATTTCAGACCTTGAAAACAAGAGATTTTTGTTGGTCACTTGGGAGAGAAGTTGCTGTGTTTTCTTTTTTTGGCCCCGATGCTGCCCTAAGAACCACAGAATGAGACTGCTGTGTCTGGAATGAGCCTGGATGGCTTCAGTGGGATTCCACATGGGCTCTGGGGTTTAATTACACAGCTCTCAGTGCAGTATCGACTCTGTAGTTTGGAAAACATCATAAAAATGGACCGAGTTTGTTCCTGGAGCAAGCAGTTGCACTTCCCACAAGGTAATGGGAATTTTTCCTGCCTCACGCTAAGATGAACCTGGTACATTGTGCATTTGTTGTTTGTTTGTTTGTTCGTTTGTTTGTTTAGTCCTTGCATTACAGTAGTGCTTAGCAGTCCCAGCCATCCATCAGACCTCTGCACCATTTGAGCAAGGCTTTTTTTTGCTGAACAGTGCATCCCACTATCAGAAAGCTCAACCGTGGTGGGAAGTGCCTTAAAAAAATGTCCAGACTGTAACGTATATGGAATCCGCACAGACATGCAGAACTCAGCATGAAAATAAAACCCCAGAGCTGACAGAAGACAAGGCAGCTTTAAACCAGCTACATGCTGGTGGTAACTACTTGTTGTCATTCTTGGAATAGAGAGCCCAGTGCATTTCAACAACCAGGATGCACGTCAGGAAAGTGTTCCTGTGTGGTATGAGAGCCTCTTTGATGGCTAATGTCCTGGCAGTCGGGGAACAGGATATTAATCTCTGTGAAGTGGGTTGGGATCACTTGTTTACACTGTTTTTCAACATAGATACCATTTGAGGCTGCATCTCTTTTTCATAGAGCTCCTTCTATCCTCAGTTTAACATGTAAATGTCCAAGGACCAGAACAGTAAAGACTGCAATGGGATTTGAAGTATCACAACCCACGTGGCTTGTCAAGCTTTTCCTCTGCCCATGAGGTCTACCTGCCTCCTCCAAGAATTTTCGCTGAGCTGAGCTACTAGTGGGTCACACCCTCCTGAAGATACTGTTTGATTCCAACACTTTAAATGGGCTGCCTTTTAATGCTGACTCAAAACCAGTCAGAAATGTGTGCGCCTCTGAATTCTTGATCAGATGTAAAAAGAGTCTGCTACTATGTTGTTAGGTTATACTTGGCCAAAGTGTTTCTAAGACAACACAGGTGCTCTAATATATAAATCAACTTCAGGGATGGGAGGGTGTGAACATACTTCAAAAGAAATAGGGCAGGTACAAGACTTCCTTGGATTTTATGCATTCCTAAGCCTTTCTCATTCCATCAAACCTGGCCAGAAAGAAGGCAGTCTGCAAAAGTGCACGCTTCACACTGTACAAATTCAGCTGCAGCTCATTAGAGGACTCCTTTTGGCAGTTTTTCTTCCTCATCTTTGCTGCCAACAGACAGAGGAGCTGTTGTTGTCTAAGAACCAAAGATCCATTGATGATTGGCTATGAATATAAACCTAGGAGCAAAGAAAACAAAGTAGAGCTCCAGTTCTACTAAGGAAACTCTTTTATTGCCACATTAGGATGAGATATGGGACCTATTTTAGCACTTCCTATTGAGCTGTTGTTGTTTGGAGCAGTGGCGGTTGGGTTCCTTGTAGGTGAATGCAAGTGTATATATAATATAATTTATATAATTATACAAATATAATTTAATCTATATAATGCAGAGGAATTATATGAATATATGGCCCTGTGTTATAAAGGAGATTTGGTTTATGATTCTGTTTATTTTACAGATGGTCAAATTCAGGTGATGTGACTTGCCCCAAATTACATAATGAATCTGTGCCAGAGTGGGCTTTAGATCATGTCCCTTTTACCTCTTACTCTGACTCAGAACCAGTGCATTGGGTATGTAGTCCCACTGATAAAGTCATTTGCAGTCATGTTTTTTCTGGTGATAAATCCATCCTTTATTTACACTGATTCCTTCACCCTGAAGGTGGTTCTGAGAATTTTACAGTTGCTGGGCCCTTTTGCTCTCTTGTATTGGCTAGCTTAGGTGCAGCACTGGAAAATAAGGTTGAGATTTTCAGAGCCAGCTGTAGGATTTAGACACAATACTCTCATTAATTGCTTTTGTGTGTCTAAATCCCTGAGCTCAGGGCAGTTTGGCCTGGATCTAGCAAACCATTTGTGTGCAGTCCTTACTCTAAACATTTGAATAGTTCCATTGAATTTAGCTCAAGTGATCTGCTCGATCTAGACCTACATGTCTAAAACCCAGCACAGAACCAGCCCATCATGCTTCCTCGTTTCACCCTACCTAGGGGAAGCCTGCTATATGTATTTCCTATGGTTAGAGTGGGACCAGAAGCAGGTAGGAATCCTTCATGTGTCTGCCTTTAGTCTTTTACTGAATGGGCAAGGCTTGGGGGTACTCACTGGATGTTCTAGGTTTTTTCCATGTTCGGTTTCTGTGCTTCAGTGAATGCCATCATGTTGGGGGCAGCTGTTTGTTTTGGCTTTGATGGAGCTGACTGGGTAAGTCCTGCCATTACTGTTGCAGCTCTTTCAAATCTG
>NW_005842141.1:1005235-1041392 GCF_000455745.1 Alligator sinensis
GTGTAGGGACTTACACTGGGACTGCTTGAAAGAAGAGAGCAGTACCACTTGTAGCAAGGTGGGGCTTCCTACTGAAGACAGACCTCTGCCCCAGACACTCCACTTAACCTACTTAATGGGACTGTAACCCACTTAATGGATGATGATGAAGGTAATGTACAGCTGCATTTCTTCCAGGTTATCTATGTAAAGGCAGTGAGAGTGCTGCCTACCACCACAGTCCTTACATATTGCTTCTGCTTTTCCAGCCCTAGGGGAAGGTGGGGTGAGCAGGGAAAGTTTATGATCACAGAAGGAAAGGGCTGGAGGTAAGATTACGGTAATTGTTTCTAAGGGCTGGAGGTATGTGTTTCTTAGGGCAAGTGGTGGGGAGTGGGGACTTGATGAAGAGGACAAGAAAAAGCTTCTAAGTCTTAGGAAGGTGCCTATAGGTGAGAGAAGTTCTGGAGCCTGATGGGTTCTGAGTGCTCATTCTGTTCAGAGCATTGAGCAGGCCTTAGCATTTATGTGAGGCTATTGGCTCCTTCCTCCCATGGCTTCTATGGCCAAACTGTCTCTCAGGCCTGAGGTTTGGGCTTACAAAAGGTGCTGTGAGTCACCTGACTCTTCTACTTCAACTCTTGGGCCATTGGGGACTGCCTTCACATGAACCCAGTGACCATCTTGTTTCAGGCTTCTCCATCTGTTATTTAACTACAGCAGCACAAGAAAGCATAAATAACAGGAAAACAAATAATATGGGGAAGGTAGAGGGGAGAAGCGGGTACAATAAAAGAAACAGGCAAAGGAACACTACAAAGGGAAGGTATGAACTGGCAGACCACAAGGGAGCATGGAAGCAAGAGGAGAGAGGGAAGGTGGGAAACCTAGGTACTCTAACCCCCTTTCTCCCCACTAGTAATGGGGAAGGGGCCTTATTACAGTGTCTACAAGAAAAAAGAAGGTGAATGAAGGAACACTAAACTCAGACTTAATCCAGAGATGCCCAAATTAGTGGAAGAAGAAAAATGGAAGAAGATGAATTTCAGAAAGCATACAGGGGTATTTTCTTCAGCCTTAATTGAAGGCATCTGCCCACCAGTATTAAAGTTAAACCTTGAGTCATCCCTTCAAGGAGGCCAATTACAGCATCTCCTCTCCACAGCCAGTGGGTAGAAAGACAACAGTGTACTCCAGCAGATGTGCATTTATCTACCTCAAAACGTTGTGGTATTTGCAGTTCCCATTTCATGTACGTATACCATCAATCCTTGGGACACACACATCTTGCATTATAACCTACAACTGAACTCTCTTTGAGTAAGTTACAGTCATGTCACAGGTGGCCCAGGCAGCCTTGGTATGGCACACGGAAGAGCAGAGAATAGACAGGCAGCATAGTGTCAGATGGGGCAGGGAGGAAAAAGCAAAGCATCAGATAAGGCAGGGAAAGGGGATCAGCGTGGCACTTTGGAAGGGTTCAGGGCTAAATCTGTAGCATGCTTGCTGAAAAGGTTGGCCTCCACTGTGTTATACAATATACCATCAAGTTTCTTTAAGTTTAAATATAAACACAAACAGGTAGTTAGAAAGTAAAACATGGGTGTTTGTTGGTCATATTCTTGTTATCTGCAGCACTGCATGGGCATTCCCCTTAATAAATAATCCTATTACACTGGTTGTAAGTGAACATTTCCGCTTCTGTTTCTTGCTCCAAAGTCGGATACTGCAGAACAGTTATTGTGTGTGCAGCAGTGGTACAGACAGTGGTCTTTTTCTTGCGCACAAAGGCTCACTTGTGATCCTGAAGATTAGCTTTCAGCAGATTACTGAAAATGAGCGGATACAGTGGGTCTCTTGCAGTCCTCAGTTTCTCTGTAGACACTTTTCAACTTTAGAGCATCACACTTTTAACCATCATTCAGTTTAGTCTGTATAGTGTCATTTCTGTTCTCAAAAAAAAAAAATCAACTATTTAATATCAGAGCCATTTTAAATTGAGAGACAAGCTGTAGTAGGATCAATTTTATTGTACCAGCCACCAAAAAACCACTGCTGACGCTGGATGAAAATTCAGAGGTTCCCATTGCAGATCCTGTGACATAGAGAAGCAGCAGGTGAATGTTTAAAAGGCAGGGAGCTAGGCACTTCCCAATTCTGTTTGCAGCTCTGTCACTGACCAGCTGTGTGGGCTTCACTTCCACCTCCCCGCATCTCAGTTTCCCTCTTTGTGAAACAAAAGGCTGTCTAACCTGCCTCACAGGTGGCCTGCGAGGATTCACTTATTAAGGAAACTGCAAAGTGGTATTTTCATTTATTTGGTCCCTGCTTCCCCTCATTTCAAGAATTTATTTGCGAAACATGTTGATGTATGCCACCAACAGTAAGAAATAGGAGAGGGATGATATCTTACAGAGGTTTGTGTTTCCAATTACTCTTGCTGAACTTGGGTCAGAATATCACCTGATGCCAGAGTGCCAGGAACTATTTCCCTCATTAGACACTTGTAGTGATTTAAGTGTCTAACAGGACAAGATTCTGAGTTTATAAAAATAAAGAAAGAACATTGCCATTATGTCTGTCTAGTTCACTGCAGTGGAAATAGAGTATTGTCATGAAATTCCTGCAGTTTTTGTTCAGATCCCTAGTATTAATACTATTACTACTACTTGTATGCTAGGGTAACCAGGTTGTGCTCTAGGGGCGGCCATAATGCCCCTTGCAGGCCCTGTAACCTGTGTCCCGCTCTGCCTTTAGGGTACCCTCCCCTCTTTGCCCACCGTGCCTTATTGGCCCAATGTACTTATTAGATTGAAAGGGAGGCTGCCTAAAGGTCCTAGAGCAAGCCTCTACCTGCCTCATAACCAACAGGTTTCTCCTGGACATCATTTAACCTTGCCCTTAAGCTGCGTGGGCAGTCTTAAGCTGCGTGGGCACTCTTAAGCTGCCTGTGCCCTGGGGCACCTGTAAGCCTTAAGGGCTAATCACATGGTTCTGTCCTCCCTGTACACTATGCCTATGCCTTGCAGGTGTTACCTGTCCAATCAGTCTCCTCTGTTGGGAGCTCAGCCCACTCTCCACCCCTTTTTCTAGTGAGGGGCCGCTTGGCTCAGATCCACTGCGTTGAACCCAGCTTCTGGGCTCCAGCTCTAGCCTTGCCCTTTCGGGCTCTGGTTTAGCTTCAGGGCTTTGGGCCTTTGGCCCCTATCTCTACCCTGCTGTGGGCCCTTTGGCCCCCAGTTATACCTTGAGCCAGCCCCTGGCAGGGCTCAAGGCAGTCATCAAACCTCCAAAACCAGCCTCAGTCCCACCCAAACCATTGGTAAACTATAACAAAAGAATAAGCCCTTTGGCTATAAGACCAGCTAACCCACTGTGGGTCCAAACATAAACAGTGGCTCCCTATCTGTACCACCAGGCTTCCCCTTGCCTGGGTCACATTCATCTGCAAAGCTGCCTGCTCTGGCTAAGACCTGGGTTTATATGGGTGGAAGCCACCCCCCATTTGGTCATGTGGCTCCCTGAGCTGCCACAGGTATTTCGTGAGTTGTTGCCTAGCTGCCAGTGTAGTTTACTGCTGCTAGCCTTGCTGTTACAGTAGGGCCTGTGCTTCCCAACGTGGGTTCTGCCCTGCTGTAGTATCACAGGGTAATCAGTTCTGGGATAGGCACTCCTAGCCTCTGCCATTTCACCTGGCTGACTTTTTTCCTTGTGGCCAGCTCTGCCTGCTACTCTTTTCTTCTCAAGTAACAGGAGCCTCCTGGCTCTCTGTTATAGCTAATTATGGAGTAAAGTGCTGCATACCTTTTGAAAGTAGCAAATAAATCTAGTTTCATTTCTTCGACTGTAACAGTTGAATTTTATGTGCTTGGTATTAACTGGGAAACCATTTTTAATTTCTTTAGTTTATATGTATACTTCTCAAATTATTATTTTTATTTAGAGTTCTCAATATGTTTTTTCCTAAATTGGGAAACAGCAGAGGGTCTCATTCTTTTGGTCAATTCTAATATTGCTCTAAACTGCAGTGATGTAGCCAGTGAATAAGTGTCTGTGTTACATTGAGCTCATGGGACAGATCCTCCCTTGGCATAAATTGGGTTGTTTCTTTGAACTCCATGGATTTATATTAGCTACTCATCCTGAAGATCTAGCCTTGTAAAGTGGTGTGGTTAGCTTGGAATGAAGTATGCCTGATTTTAATCCCCTTGACCCAGCTGAGTCACTTTTCTAAATATTCATGCAAATTACCCAACTATAAAAATGGTAGAGAAGACCCTTTTCAGGCTTTGGTCCCATCATTTTCTTTATCAGTTGTAATGGTGATGGTGATGCATCTCGTAAAAATATTCCATCAGCTTTTTTCTTTTTTTGTAGAAGGAGGAAATATAATAAAGCTTTGAATACTATTACAGCTTAAGATATAACTCCATTAGCAGTAAGTAATTTCCACAGTTACTAAATTATTTTTTTGTTGCTGTTGCCATGTTTCTGTTGTGTTCTAGAGGCTATAAGAATGCCCCCTGGTGGTTAATTTGTATTAAAGCTTCTAGTTTTGTTTGACTACATCAACATGTGTAGACAGAGCAATTTGCTTTGAAAACAGTGGCTCTAAATGTAGTTGGATTGTATATTTGTTAAAAATATTTAATGCTACTGTTAAAAATGTGTCTCTATGTGCTAGGAATGAATACACATTCTTTTTTCAGACCAGTAGTGAAATCAAATATTTGAAAGATTTGAGAATGTGTTCAAAAGCAGTAGGGCTAATACAGGGTATTCATTTAAAAAGGATTATAGAACTTGGCCAGGTGTGTCCCTGTCTACCAGTGTGTAGGGGTTTGAAATGAACAAGAGTCTTACTCCTTGATTCAGAAAGCTGGCCTGGGCAGAAAGAAAATGGAATTAATGCCTTCTGCATGTGTGCTTGTGTCTGTGAGCACAAGGGCTAATAAGTACAGATAGTCAAAAGGCCTGTGCCTGAATTAATTCCGTCTTCACAGGTAAGTCTAAACTGCATAGATTGAACTGATAAGCAAGTAAACAGACATTCACTTTTGATTCCAGAAATGCAACCACATGGCCAGGTCAGAAGGCAGGGGGTGCTAGAGCACACTACCCTGCAAAGCTGGAGGGGACAGCTTGGGCCAAGGCTACTATGCTCACCCTGTAAGGCGGGGCTTGTGAAGGTGGTACAAGGTATCCCGGGATGCTGGGGGACTATGAATTAACTTGAACCTGAAGACTGGCAGCTGGACAGATTCTGATACCCTTTATCCATGAATGAACCCACTTAAATAGGATTTTGGAAAGTATGGTGCTGAATGAAACTATCAGAATCTGGCTCTTTGTTGGTAGGATTACTCCTGTTGTCTCATCACTGTGGAAAAGTTAGTATTTTTAACACTTGTAGCCGTTGTTTCAGAGGCAAGCAGTTTAATATGGTAGCAAGGTACATTAGAGCAGTGGTTTTTCAACCTTTTTTCATTTGCGGACCCCTAACATTTTTGAATGGAGTTAAGGACCTCTTTGGAAATTTTGAATGAAGGTGTGGACCCCTTTGAATTGTAAGTTTTCCATTTCTAAAAATGCATTGTTTCATAAAATTCATTAGTAACAGTGAATGAATGCCAATACAATATTAGGCAAGCTTGGCAGCTTCAAGGTTGTAATTAAGTTTTTCATGTGATTATCTCTAGGTAATGTGTGAAAGAGTACAAAGGTTTTATTGAGTTATAAACAGGAGGGTAAGTACACTCATATAATAATCCAAACCAAAAATCAAGTTATGGAATCACCTATTTGGCTATGCAGGTCAAATGAAAACCAAAGCATGGCATATCATGCTCAGTTCTTTGGGTGTGCTAAAATTAGCGTGTCAACAGTTTTCAGTGTCTTCTTTATTTTTCTTAACTTTAGACAAACAGTGTGTAATGGAAGTACATGCTATTGTGTATTATCTTTACATGTTTACAAGTATTCCAATAAAAATAATTTATTTCCACATAAAGCTTTGAATTTGTTTGAATATAACATTTAAACCACATTAAGTGTGCTGTATTTAATTTTTTTCCTAATCAAATATTTCAGTTCAAATACTTGTGGCTATTGGGACATAAAATTAAAATGGGAGTACTTTTTTGTTCTGTTCACTAAATGTAAGTCAAATAAACATGCTAAATGAGATCATGCTCTATTTAGGGCATTGGAAAAATTTCCAATTCAAAATTTTCTGGAAAACCCACATCTTTGCTAGTTAGTGGCAAGCATCGTGGGTGCTTGTCCTTTGTGACCTAGACTGAAATCATAGACTCTTCTGAGGCAAGACTGGCAGAGATAGTCACAATGTTTGGTCATTGTTAGTTTTGGCTGAATTTGAAATGGCCAATCTTCATTCTGCATGCAACTTCTTGATCCATGCAGCCCCCTTCCATGGGATTTAAATATTAAATAAACTTATTTAATATGATGGAAACCTTTTTATTAGGCAAACTGTAGACATCAATTAGACATTAACCAGCTTTAGAAGCTGTTAAACAGCATAATGTGAAATCAAAATCTAATTTTCTCACATGGAATAACCTGTCTGCCACCACAATATACAAACGGTTTATTTTCTCAGTAACAAAAATTTATTCTATGGAGGTGTGAATATTTACTATTATCATTTCCATGTCTGTTTAAAATACATCAGGTCTCTTTCCCCTCTTACTCACCTTGGTTTAATATGGGTGTAAGTCTACTGATTCAGTGGAGTGATTGCTAATTCACAGCAGTGTGGATGAGATCAGGTTGTTATTTTTATCATGTCCAACTAATTTATTATAGTTCTTCCTATTCACAATGCTACCTTATCCCTATTTTACTGTACACAATAGAAAACAAACTCTTTCAGCTGCATGTTTCCTTGCTAACATCACAAATGCAAAACAGTATCACCCTCTTTATCTTTTACTGCTTTATATGCTTTTTCTTTTTTCAGTGCCATGTATTATATTTAACTATGCACACAGGGTGTATGTAAAGGATGTGTGGAATTTCATTCTAAACCCAGCCCGGATATTTTCAAGTATTCAAGCTCTTCCAAGTTTAAGAATAAGTGACTAGACTTGTCATATAACACCCTTCATATATGTTTAATTTAGTTTTCATTTGCCAAGACTATCAACATGCCTGTGATTCCATGAAAGATTAAACGTTTTAATTCATTATTTATTTTCAGGAGAGGAGCAGCTATGAAATAAAATTCTCATGTTTCCTCTCCCTACCTTCTCCCTCACCCCTATATATGTAAATCCTGTTGCCAAGAACAAAACCTCTTTTCAGAAAAGTATCATAGGACTGTATTTATTTATTTAAAGAGTGAAGCAGAACCTGTTGCATATGCTGTTCTGTATTGATTTTCATGTGTATGTCTGACTATGGGGAGCATTTATATCAAACTCATGTCTAGTTCTGTGTCTTGTGCACATGTAATAATAGGTACGAATTTAATGCACCATAAGTGGCACTACTGCTCAGTAGTGCTGGCACACGTCTTTTATTTGCTGCTAATGTGCAGTAGACTAATTCGGTGCGTTAGCTCATTAGCACAGCTTTCACCATGGCACACTAATGTGCAGTAGAATTAGTCTACAGCGCTTGTGTTTTGTGTAGGTGTGCCCCCTTGGCATGGAAATAGCCTTCCTTCTTAGCATTAATGCCTTTGCTTGCCACCTCTTCACAAGATTCTTGCATCATGTAGCATTTGGCAGAAAGGAGCACGGCTTCCCAGGCTGTCACAGCTTGAGAGTACTTTCTTTCTGCTCCCTCCTTTCTCTTGCTCAGACTGGCCATGTCAAAGAGGAAAGGATGAGGGCCTAAGTCCCCATGTGGACTTCAACAACAGCATCAGTAGAGACTGAGCCTTAAGGTCACAAAGTCCCCTATTTTTTCCCCCAAGTTGCATCCCTTAGTACTGATAAAACCAAACGGCAACAAGTCTTTCCTGCCTTCTGCTGTGATACGGGGCAGACTCCATCTTTGGCCTGTGGCATCCACATTAGTTTTATTATGCTTTGGGAAGCAGGTGCCTACTCTGCTGGCTGGCAGTTCTCTGAAAGCAACCTCCTCCTGGCTTAGGGTGGCCATGGAGGTACCTCAGGAATAGAGGAGAGTTGCGTTTAGTGCCTTCACAAAAATAAAAAGGTAATGTCTTATTTACAGGCGTGCGGTATATGAATAAATATAGTAAACAAAACTAGGGATCTGCATGCTTACATTTGATATTTGGTCCCATTCTTTGCATCTTATTCTTGACTGGTACACGCTAAATTGCAAATGGGCTGGTAACATATATACTACAACCAGCCAGCATATGCTGTGTCACCTTTGTACAGGGCACACTGCTTAGTGGCTGATGGCATGCCTTTCCTTGGAAGTGAGAGCCATGTCTATACTCAGGCTTTACACCTGTAATGTGCTGCAGCCAAAAAGTCAGTTGGTAACATGTCTTCCCTTTGCTGGGAGACAAATCACATGCCAGGAAATGCTGCACCCTTTCTCTGTTTGTAGGAGCAAGACCCAATGTTATGTGCTTTCTTGAACGATAAGCAAGAGACAGGATTTGTTGAGCTCACTGGAGCAATGTGATTGAAACCAGAGTAATTCTTAAGGGTTATATTTAGACTTCAGGCATAGGCTGCAGCAGCGGGCTCTGCTGATAGCTGCCCCACCCCACACATAGCTCTTTTGATTAGGAGGTGTCTGAGTCCTAGTTCTTCAGCCTCCCTTGTGCTATTGGCCTGTACCATTAATTGATATCCATTTCTCTTACCTTTAAATTGGTTTGGTTATTCTAACCAATTAATAAGGGTGGAGTCAAGAATCTACCCATTCCTCACGTCTGCTTGAGATGGGATTTACTGGGCAATTAGACTTGCTTATACCCATGTGCCTGACCCAATATTGGGATATCTTATAGGAGGGAGTGTTACACACCTTGCATTGCTCCATCTATGTCCTCATCTGGTAATTCATACCTGGCCAGTAGACACACTGGAGCTCACCACAGGCATGCCTCTATTCCCAGATGTGAAGTATGTGTTCTTTTCATGATGTACTGCTCTAAATTGGCAGAGATTACTGCTCTCCCACCTTAAACAGGACCCTATTTTGTGTACACAGTTCATTTTTAACCTGTCAGTTGGAAATGACTTCCTGGAGCACTTCAATCTGGCCACCACAGCATACAATTCATAGCACAGTCTAGCTGTTCATCCAATTCTATGCTCTCTCATATTGCTTGGAGATTCTGTGCTGTCTCGTATTGGTGGAGACTCCCTTTGGAGACAGAGATGTATTGTAGGGTGTTGATAGACTTCATTTCCCTTCTATGAAGCCATATATGGAGTACTGTACAAGGTAGGCCATAATCAGAGTATATGACAGTACTAATGACTTTTCTGGACAGTACCTGATGCTCACATAATAGTGCTGAAGTCTCAATAGCATGCATTGCAGTCTCTTTGGTGCACTGAGGAGTGGCTTTCCAGTGGTTTGGGTTTTGAATGAAAATCTACCTTCTCTCTGGGTCTGTCAAATCCCAGCTGGAAAATGTTATGGGTTGCTGGTTTTGCATTAATGCTACTCCGAGGCCTCCTCTTGTGGCATCACATTGTATTTGTAGTTGCTCTGCTGGGTTGTAGCACTTCAAGACTGGTGTCGTGCTTATGAATTTCTGTATTCTTTCAGATCCCTACTCTTGGGCTTTTGCCTAGTTTTGTGCTGCCTCCTTGTGGTTGGCTGTCTCTGTGTTTGCAAGCCTCTGAGATGTGCACAGAATCTGGATAGTTAGCCCTGCCTTTAAATCGCTGGACTTCCTTCACACTATTTGGTCTGGGCATTTCCTTAATGGCACTTACTTTCTTACAGTCAGTGTGGAGTCTTGTCAAGGTTAGAAGGTGTCCAGTATCTCCTCAATTCTCTTCAATTTCAACTTGTAACTGTTACATTGAATATTCTGCTCCCTATACCCGTTTAGGAGCTGTCGTAGCTTAGCATCATGGTCCTCAACAGCCTCTTCCTTGCTGTCTTCTTCCTTCAGAATAAGAATGTCATTTGCTATAGTCCTGATTCCTGAAAGTCAATCTAGTGCCTAATTCCATTTGTGCTGAAACACTTTTGGGGCAGGACCAGTTCCCATAGGCATTCATACTCTGTAGTATCTGCCGATGGATGTTGCAAAGGTTTTTAGATGGTTTGAAGCTTCATCTAGCTCAATATACCAGCATCCATTTTTTAAATCACAAATTGTGAAACACTTCTGTCTTTGATAGTTCAGGCCATATGTCCTCAGTAGTGGGTAGTGGATAATGGCTTCTTTTCAATGCCCTGCTAAGAGTTTTTGGATCCATGCTGATCCTCTGCTTGCCAGATGGTTTTCTTAGCACTTCCAGGCTGCTGATCCAGTCAGTGCTAATTTCCACTGGTTTAATAATGCCTCTTCTTGTTAGGCTCATTAGGTCCTCTTTGAGTGGATCCACCAGGGCTGGTGGCACTCTGTTTCAGCAGTTGTACTTCTGGGCCTATTTCTAACTTGAGCTTACCCATCTCCCCCTCAATACATCTTTGCACTCTGTTAAATCTGACAAGGATCACACTGTGCTTCCTGCATCCTCTCTCATGTGGAGGATATTCTGGTGTTGCACTAGGACTGGGGTGGGCAAAATATGACCCATGGGCCAGATCTGGCTTGCCAGTTGGTTATATCTTGCCCACCACTGCCCCTGCATCGCTCCTCATGGGACCAAGCCCTGCCTGCTCCCGCCCAAGGCAGCCCATGTTCCCACCATGGCATAGACCCTGCCGCAGCCCTAACCAGTGTGCACAGCTTCCTGGTGGGTCTGCTCCTGCAGCTGCTGCAGCTGTCTGGATACTGAATGGCTCCCTCTGCCTCCAGCAACTCCTCTTTCTCCTCCTGCCCCTGTTGCAACTTTCTGGCCAGTAGGTAGTGCAGGGAAGCAGTGGTGACTGTGGGGATGCATACCAGACAGCACATGCCCAGCCAGGTGGCAGGGAAGCTACAGCCAGGTGGCTCCTGCCCTAGCATGCGGAGCTCCAACTCTAGCTCCTGGCCAATGACCACCTTCCACCCAGTCCACCTGTCTGGTGCAATGAGCAACCACCCGTGGGCAGCCAGAAACTGGAGCTGGAGCCCCATGTGTTGGGGCAGGAGCTGCGTGGCTGCAGCTTCCCCCCTGCCTGGCTGGGTATATAGTGCCGTGCATTCATTCCCATGGCGGATGTTGCATCCCCATGCTACCTGCTGCCCAGAGCAGCGCAGCAGGGGCAGAAAGAGGAAGAGGAACAGCCTTACTGGGAAGCTGTGCACGCTGGCCAGGGCCAGGGTCAAGGGGTGCCATTGGTGGGCATGGGGAGGGTACAGGCAGAAGTACGGTGCGGGCTGTCCTATGCAGGAGTGGGTAGGGCTCAGCCCCATACAGAGTGGCATGGGGGCAGCCACAGGCCAGATTGGGGGGGACAGGCTGCACCTGTACCTGCACTACAGCACCTGGTTGAGCTCTGCTGCATGCGCCCCCTGCCCCCTCTCCTCCCTCACTCCCTCCCCCTCCCCCCAGCTGGCTCTTGGGGCCTAGCACGCAGCTAGTCCCCTACACAGGCACCCACACACCCCCACACAGAGTCTCCCCACCCCTTACACAATAGAGAAGAGTAAAACTTTTTTGAGCTATTATGCAATCATTTTTATATACATTACAGTACTCAAAAAAAAAAACTATACATCAGGACAAAAATATTTTTAAATAAAATCAAAATATAGTAGATGTTTAATTTTAAGTATAAGATTTTTTAAAATCTATAATTAGTTAAAATATCTTCTGAAAAAAATTGTATACAGCCCAGTCCTCGACAGTTCACCAAAATTTGTTAAGTGGCCCACCAGCCAAAATAATTGCCCACCTCTTTGCTAGGATCAGATCCACCACTGCTTGGCTGCCTATCAGTAGATGGCACTCTTCAGTGTTGACCATAAGGAATTCTGGGCAGTCTTGTTTTCTGTTCCATGGATTTTGTATTGATAGTTGGCTTTTACCCACTGATTGTATAGTGATGTTTTATTGTACATCACCCGTACCTGCTCACATCTCTCCAATTTGATATACGGCTAGGCAGTTTTGCACAAATTACACTGCACTTGGCTTTGCAACTAAGCTGGAATCTGACTGGTTGCTGCTCCACTAACATCAACCCCTGGGTTTGAACAGCCCCTGGGTCTGAACCGGCAGTGGGATATTTATAATAAATGGCCTTTGGCTCATTAGTAGCTTCCCCTGTCACCCTCTTGGGATTTTGGTTGATTGAAGAGGTGTAGCACAGCTCTGCATCTGGGGTAGTGGTGGTGCATAGGGATGCATTAACTGTCAAGCTGCCAGCAGCACAGCACAGCTATCTAGCTGTAGATCCACTTGTTCTTGCACTCCCCCTTGCCCCCCAAGTCAGCTTCTGGGACTGTTGTCTCATAACCCCCCTTAGTTATGCTGCAGGTTGGTTGTCATTTCAGGTACCTTGTGCAGATCATTTTAGTCAGATTTTCTCCATAATAGTGTTTAGTTTTGTTTTTCCAGAGGCTTTTGAGTACTCATATCAATGTTCTTTCCTTTTTGTTTCATACAGTTAGAAGTCAATGAATATGTCTAGGGAGTACGATAAACATATTTTGTAAATTGAAGAAAAACTAATGTAATTGAAGAATCTTTTAATGGATCTTGAAAATATTTCTCTTCCTATTACAAAGTGTAAAAGTGTTTCTTAACCCAAAATCAAACAGCTGAGCTTCATTTATCAGCACTGTTTCCATCAGCTACTTGAATAGCAGGTAGATAGATATGTGTTGGGGAAAGGATTACATACTGATATTGCATTTTCTGTATGCCTTTTATCAAAGGGTACTTTACTGGCCTGATTTTTCATTCCCTTGCCCCCATATTATTTAGTCAACATGAAACTCCTGACACTAATGCAAAGCTGAAGTGGGGGAGAAGAACCAGGCTCCAGATTTTTTAGCTATCACATGACTGCCTGGCCGCAGCAGGGGTGGCAGCATGGAGATGTGCCCCTTACTGCTGCTGGGCAGGCAGGGGACATCATGTTACCTTGGTGCAGGGCTCCTGGCGGTGACACAGAGCTTCCCCACCCCCCTCTGCTCTACTCCCTTGAGTCCTGCCTTCTGGACTGTGCAGGCCCCAAGGGAGGGCAGCAGGGTGGGGAGCCCAAGCCCAAAGCAGGTAACCTGCATCTATCCCCACACGGGCTCTGCTTTGGCCGTGCCACCCATGGGGGAAGGGGAGCTGGGCTCCACACTCCTCTCTGCTCCACTGAAGCGGCTGTTGCCTCTCACAGGTGGCAGCCAGGGCTGGGGCACTTCTGGGGGAGGTAGGAGGCTGCAGACCTGGTGTCTAGCCCTATAGCCCTGGCAACTGGGGGCCCCCTCCAACAGGGCTGGGGGGGGGGAGGGCTATGGGTGGGGAGTGAGGAGCACCGGCAGGGTCCAGGGGGTTGTGGGTGGGAGTGAGGGGTACTTGCAGGGCCCAGGGGGCTGTGGATGGGGAGTCAGGGGCACTGGCAGAACCAGGGGACTGTGAGTGGCAAGTAAGGGGCATCGGTAGGGCTGGGGGGCTATAGGTGGCAAATGAGGGGCACCAGCAGTGTCAGGGGGCTGTGGGTGAGGCGTGAAGGGCACCAACAGGGCTGGGGGGGTGGGGGGGGTTGTGAGTAGGGAATGAGGGGCAATGGCATGAGCAGGGCACTGGCATATCAGGGCTGCTCAGCTGGGAGAGGTAAGCTGCAGCTGGACCTGCATCTTGGTGAGCAGGGGCAGAGGGAGCTCTGATTTTCCATGATAAAAACCCCAGATCAAACACCAACATTTATAGGTATTTAGAATGTATTTTATTGTAGTGATTGAGGCACTGGTAGGCTTCCAAATTGCTTTAAAATTGTAAATATGTCAATAAAACATTGTGTTCAACTGATACCTATATATATATAGTGGCCATTCATTTAAATCATGGAAAAATGCAGATTTTGGGAGATTTTAAAATCAGATTTAGCGATATTTATCAGAAAAATTGTGATTTAAAAAAGAGAAAACCAGGACCCCTGGTGGTTACTTTGTCCAGGCCCTTTAAAATGATTAGCTATCTGAGAAGAACCTGCCTCTTTCCTGCATTAGGGTGTCTGAGACTGTTGAAACACATGTGACCTCTATTTCTAGAAGAAGTTTTGGCTGTGTCTGGTATTGACCTGAGGGTAATGGAATGGAACTGAGTGGATCTAATCTCTCAAAAAGCTGAGCACCCACAACTTTTTGTTATCATGGCTGGCAAAGAACTTGCAACACCTCCTTAAAGACATATGGAAAAATGTTGTTATCCTCTACCTAGAGCTTTTTATTCAATAAGAAATATTCAAAAATATAATCTGTAGAGGTGCACCAATAAATCAGTGCCATGTCAGATCAGCACTGATAAAAGGAAAATTAACATTATCGGCTATCAGCTTTTTTGGCTGGTGTATGCAGTAATGTACCAATAAATACAATATGCCTTCTGGCCAGGGCCTCTAGATGCTGCCTGCATGCACTCAGCTGGACATGGCCAGGAATATAGCCTGGCAGCATTCAGAGCAGTGCCCTGCAGGTAAGTCTGTAGAGGGGAAGGGACGTGGTGGAGGAAAGGGACATGGGGGTGCAAATTGAAGCACCCATGGTGAGGGAGGGAGTAGGGCTGGGGCTGGAGGTGCTACCGAGCCAGGGTGCTGAATGGGACCCTGGGAACAGGACAGACCCATAGGTGGCTTGTCCAGGGGCACGAGGCAAGGAGGAGGAGCATGGCTGCTGGCACATTTACTTTACCAGTTAATCTTCCAGAGTGTAAGTCTTTCACATCTGCAAGCAAGAGCTTTTCAGTGTCAAATTCAACAGCAGGGAGAGCCTGATTCTGCAGTGTGAAAAGCCCCATCAGCTCCCAGTGAGGTCACAGGGAATTGAGGGCACCCCTTGACACCTAGGAAGTTTAGTAATGTGCAGGGCCAAGATGTAAAACCCTTATTGAGTCAGCACAGTTGATTGGAGCACAGTTCACTGGCTGGCGTTACAGTCATGTGATAGCCTCTTTCTCCAGGATGCCTGTGTAGCTTTAACTGTTTGTTTTCTCTGCTAGCAGACAAATTAGTTTATTCTTAAGAAATTGTTATCATGAAATACATTCACTCTTTAAATTGCGCCATGCAAAAAGTAATTACTTCAAAACTATCGATGCATTTGCTTTTCTGTACCTGTTCCACTTTACATTGCCAGTGCTGGATACTGTATGCTCAGCAAGAATTTTTAAAAAAAGAGCTGCATATGCTCTCCATTTCTTACTTTTTTGTATGGTGTCATATTGTGAACCTTGGCATGACTTCTGTGGGACACTTATGTGAGTCTTCATTGTCCCAGGTGAAAAAAGGGTTCAGAATCTGCCTCACATCAGTGCTCTGGTCCATGAACAGCTAAGTGCTTAGGCAACCTTAGGCATGCAAATAATCCTGTTGTAAATCAGTGGAACTACTCATGAGCTTAAAATTGAGCATGTGCTCAAGTGCTTTATTAGATTTGGGACAAGGTGCTGAATGCGAGAGCATAGTCTAGAAAAATAACATCCCAAATAAATAGGGAATATATGTAGTAGTTACCTTTTAAGTATAAATAAATTCAGATTGCCATAGCGTAAGCTATATATCAGACAGTTTATTGCCTTATGATATTGTATTCTTTTTCCCTGATATAAATCATTAATACTGTTTGATAAGAGCCGATGTGAAAGGAATAGCCATGTTGAGGCCTGTGTTGTAATTATGGCTTAAAATAGCTTTGTATAATACAGTGAGAAAGTTTCTAAGAAAGTGTCTGTCTTAACTCGGTCTTCAGCCACGGACACCTGTGGAAACTAATTATTTATTTTGTTATTTTGTAGTTAATTGCAACAAACAAAATCTATAAATGCCTAATTGTTTAATAATGTGTTGATAGTACCTGTCAGGCGTTGCAGTTGTTAAATACTTATCTGTGTTTCCAGATTTATGGTTTCATAAGCTCTGATATTTTGGTGAGCTGAGTTTTCTTTCAGACCTGTGGTTTGCGGGCAGAGAAATGCTCTGGGTGATAGAGGAGTGTGAGAAGGTAAACAGTATTGTTTACTAGGGTAAAATGTTGCATTCTGCTCTGCTGCCTCTTGGTTCAGTATTGGCTAAAGGTGAGAGGGTCACCAGAGGGTACCAGCCATGATTCCAGCCTTTTTGGATTTGTCTTCATTATGAGACTTTGTTGCAGAGAAAGACTTCATTTTGCAGAATCAAGTTGCATGATATGGATCATGACTTTGTGGTCAGTGGTGAGAAATCATGTTCATTAACATTAACTGGCTAATTGTGATTTAACTGTTGAATTTTCAGAATTAAATGATGTAGTTTCCCTCGTCTGTGCTAACTCCAAAGTCATAGCCAGTATCCTGTCAGCTATCTTGAGCCTTCCCACCTCTTTTAGGCCATGGTAAAACCCTGTAGAGCAGGAGTGTGCAATTCTTTCAGCTAGAGGACTACTTAACACGTTTTGGTGAGCTGTCCAGGGCCTCAAGGGTAGCCCCACCCCTTGACAGGTGCCCCACCACTGGGTCACCCTCTTGGTTAGTCCTGCCCCCTGACCTTTGCCACCAGAAGACCCTCCCCTTGCCCCTGGAAGTACCCCTTGACAAGTGCCCCGCCACCTGGTCACCCTCTTGGTTAGTCCTGCCCCCTAACCCCTGACCTTTGCCACCAGAAGACCCTCCCTTTGCCCCTAGAAGTACCCCTTTTAGCAAGGGGGGTTTGCCTTCTTGGAACCAGAAAAAAAACCAAATTATATTCTAAAAATCAAACATTTACTACAGCGTACATTAATTTGATTAAAAAAATATATTTTAGCCCTGATTTCTATGTGTTTCTGTAGTGTACACAGAGGTGATTGCATAATAGCTTAAAATTAAGTCTTACTTTTGTATATTGTGGGTGGGTATGGAGGGGTGAGGAGGTATGTGTGGGTGGGTACAGGGTTTGTGGGGGGCTGTGTGTGGGCATGTGTGTGGGCATGTGTGTATGTGTGGTGTGGGGGAGGGTGTGGTTGTGTGGGGATTGTGGGGGTGGATAGGGGTGGGTGCGTGTCTATGGTGATGTGAGGGGGGATGTGGATACATGTGTATGGTGGGGTAGCCCCCCCCCTACAAACATGCCTCCTCCACACATACCCGTCTCCCTCATTGTGCACAGCCCCTGTCGCCAATGGCAGCAGCAGACGATGAGTCCTCGTAGTGCTCACAGCCTGCAGCAGACAGAGATCCCCAGTCGTGTGCAGTCCTGGCAAGCCCCAGGACTGCATGTGGCCAGGCTGCCAGCAGGGAGAGGGGGGAACTGGCCCGGCTCCATAGAGCCCCTGTGGGCTTGGGCTCCACGCTCCTGCCTCAGCGGCTTGGGCCCCCGCTGGCCCTGGGGTACTGGCGTGGGCCCTGCACTCCCACCTGCCTGCGTACTTCCACTTCCCCCTTGCCTTGCTTGCCGCCACTGCCACTTTCCCTGCATGCCATGATTCCCTACCTTCCCTGCCACTTCCTGCTGCCACCACTCTCCTGTCACTCGTTCTCCTGCTGCTCCAGCAGTGTGTGGTTCCTGGCTGCATGGCTGGGCCTGCAGAATGCAGCAGGACCCAGCCTGATCTAGCACCTTACAGTTCCCGTTGACTCCATGCCATGCCGTGCCATGCTGTGCGGTCCTGGTCCACGTAGCTGGGAACCATGTGGTGCCAGAGCCCGCCCAGCCCAGCCAGCACCACTCAGTTCTCGGCTGCATGGCCGGGACTGTACGGCACAGCAGGAGCCAGCTGGGAACTGTGGGGGCCAGACTGGCTCCTGCTGTGTCCTGTGGTCCCAGCCATGTGGCTGGGAACTGTGTGGTGCTGGCTGAGGCAGGCTGTCTTCTGCTATACCGGCAATCCTCCCCACTCCCTCCCTCTGCCCATTCTTATCTGAGTTTCCACTCTCAGATGGAGGGAGGGCAGGGAAACAGCCCCATGGTCGCCTTAGGCAGAAGGTTCTGGTTGGGCCTTGGTGCTGCCACTGCTGGGTCCTACCACCACTGAGTCCTGCCACCAGCTCCTCCTGCCACTGGTGCCTCATCAGGTTTTAGACAGGCAGCCACCTACAGGTAATAATTTTCTAAATTTTAGAGGGGCCTACTGCAGGCCAGATAGAATGACTTGGCAGGCTGGACTTTGCCTGTCCCTGCTATAGGGACAGGCTGCCATTCCAGCATGGAAAGCAGCAAATGATGGTTCCTCCTTTGACTTAAACCATATAGGCAGCAGTGTTCTGGAATGGTTCCTATCTGGATTTGGCCTTTGATGGCATAACTGGTCTTTCCACATCCATCACCTTTGTGTGTATGCATTACTAGAAATGATCAAAGCCACTCTCCCACATTATAACTTATCCATGTACAGTGAAGTAGAATTTGGCCAATACCCACAGGCAGGGGGTGATGTTTTATACATATACAAAGAGTATAACATTTCCTCAGCTTAATGCTTCTTTCTTTTTCCTTAAAATAAAATAAAAAAATACCAACAACTCGGCCTGGGTCAGCGGAAGTAAATGTCTGAGGGAGAGACAGTTACTTCAGGCACCAATCTCAGAGAGACAAAGGTCATGGATGCATGAAGGTTGGAGACAGGACAGGCTGGCTCAGAGAGATTCCTGATTAGTAATGGGATATATTATGCTTTGCATGTCTTCTGTGTTGGAAGTATCATGGGGGGACAGGACAGTGAAAACTGCCTTGCCTTTGCTTGTGCTTTATCTGTTCTGGGGATAAACCCAAGTGTTGAACCTTAGGGCTAGTAATACATGAGCTTTCACCACTACTGAATTAAAAGGCCCAAAACAACATTGGAGGGCAGATGTCTCACTGGTGTGCAGAATGAGGTTGCTTTGAGGCGCAGACGTCTATTTGGATGTACCCTATAAATCTCCAGGAAGCAAAATCAGACTCTGAATCCTTGTCATACTGGTATGTGTCACTTCATGTAGGGGACAAGGCTCTCACATCCCTGTCTATCATGCTGTTTGCATGGCTAACTTTCTGTGTTTCTATATTAAAACTTTGCTATGAGGCTGATCCCCAACCTGGAGAGTCAGTGGATTGCTTCTTGTCAGGTCCCTTCCTTTTGAAAGTCCCTAGAGGCATTAAACTCTAACCAACATTGTTCTGATGGTTGTTACACACCAACTTTCTCATCATGCCAAGACAGTCCCCAGGGAAGGTTTAATGGTCTAATATAGGTGGAAAGAAATCTGACAAACGGAAGAAAAAGTGACAGCATAAAAATGAAAGCTAGAGCTTTGATATATTACAATATACTGCAAGCAGTGTCTGGAAGGCAGGATAAATCATATTGATGTAATAAGTCAAAAATAAAATTTACCCATACACCCTTCCCCCAAGCATGACTTTTTAATTACATGTCAACAATTATTTTCCTGGTGTTTCTGTAGTTAGGCAAACCAGTTATATTCCACACTAATGCTAGCACAAAACCTGTTTTTTGCTGGGGTTTTTTGTTTGGTTTTTTTGGGGGGGGAGGGAGGAGGATTGGGTTTTTTTGGCCCACACTGTATGTGTGGGTTGAGGGGTATCGTAACATCCAGTGGGGAGACACTGGACAAAGCCTGCAATGTCCGTTCAGACAGCATGCTCACTAGCTGCAGAGAAACTGAAGAATAAGGATTATTCTCACTTGGTGGATATATCCTTGTGGTTTTTTAGTTATCGTGTAACTCATTCCAAGAGTCCATCTTGGGATCCACTAGGCAGACAAATGCTGATCATGATGGGTTCTGTGCAGGAGTAAAAATTACATGGCCTGGATAAAATTACATGGCCTGGGTCATACGGGTGATCAGATGGGCCCTTCGAGTCTTAAAGTCTGTGAGCCACCGTTAGGCATATAAGTAGACATTGGCACCTAAATGTGATTCTCTTCCTGCTGCTTCAGTGTCCAGAAAAACAGTTAGTGCAAAAAGTAGCTGGTTCTTCTTCCACTTTGTTTTTCTACAGCTTAATCATAAGGCTTAGATGATGATGTGTTACAAAAGTAGGCACATTAATGTTTTTTCAGGGACTTGAGCAGACTAGAGAAGTACCACCTGTAGGTAGAATAGGATCTGGCCCTGCAAGTCTATGGAAATTTCCTGCAAAATTCAGTCTTTACCTCAGACTTTGTGGGAGCCTTTCAAAGGCCAGTAGGCCAGGTATGTAGGACACCTTGCATTTGGAAGCTTGACTAACTTTTTTCCAATGATCCAGTAAAAGATATCACCCCCCCAAAAAAAATCATATAATTCCTGGACCATACCAGCTGCAACATCACTATAATGCTACTAATGATACCTGGTACCTGGCTTACGTGTCTCCAGAAATTTCCCTCAAAGGCTTCTATGCACCCTAGAGCCTGCCATTTGGCACTAAGCTTAGAGCAAATACAGAACTAGAATACACAAGAGTATTAAGGAAAGAGAGAAGAGCTTTAAAAAGATAAAAGTAAGTTCAAAGAAAATAACTTTGACATTGAAAAGCAGAAAGGATTTGAGAGCTGTTCTTCATTTTGTCTTGACTTTTGGTTCCATAGAAAATGCCCTTCTGTTTTAGAAAGAAAATACTGTGTATGAATTAATGTAAGAAATACATTTCTGTAACTGGACCACTCCTGTGAAAAGGAGTATATGTAGTAAGCTTCTTTTCTGGGAAGGAAAAAGGCAATGTGAGAGAGAAAAAAGTAGATAGTAGCTCAGTAGCTCCCCTGAATGTTGGAAGAGAGAGTCTGCTACAAAAAAAATACAGTTTCTCACAGATATAAACAAGGTGAAGAAAATTATATTTGAGGACATCTGTTATATGCTAGTATAACATTTGACATATCTGTCAGTTCATTGTTCTTTATTCTGTCCAAAATGTGAGCACAGTGTTAGTGATTATCTAATGCTTTCAAACCTTGATCATGACTTTACCATATATTAGGATCAACGTTCCCTCTAAGCTGTGTGGCGTGAGTGGCCTCGTAGGCATGCCTGGCAGCATGGCATGAGTGCACCTGCACATGCTGCGCAGCTTATAGGGAATGCTGATTAGGACATACCTCAAACTTCCATTGAAACCAGTGAGTTTTTGAGGTGTTTTCTATGTTAGGATTATTCCAATTCATTAATTATCCTGTGATTAATAAGTATTTCCCCCATTTTGAGGCTGGGGAATTGAAATAGGAGGATGATAAGTGACTTGCTTGCAGTTAGCCAGTGGAAGAGTTCTAATTAGAGGTATGAAGTTCAAACACTTAATTCCTTGCTCATTTCACTAGACTGTGCTATCTTGCATTTCAAAGCCTGGGTAAATTTGTCCCAGAATTTGTCCCAGGACTACCTGTTCGCCTGTGGCAGGCACTGCACATTGTGAGACATTACAAAACAAAATCCACTGAATTACCCCTTTCTACTTTTAAGTACATATTTTCACTTTAGATCTTTTTCTCCTATTATTTTTAAAACACATAGCTAGCTTAGTGATTCTCAGTGCTCTATATTAGTCTCTGAATGAATTCTAGGGAGGAGGCTTGTATACTACACTGAGGGTTGGGGAAGGGAGCAGGGGAGAAGGACTCTCCTCACCCTGCAGCATGTCCCCCCCAGTGGGAAGGGGCTCCTGCCCCATCACGGTTGCTCCCCCCTTGCCACTCCAGCAGCCAGCTGGGGGCACAGCCAGATGCCACAGGCTGGGTGGATCTGGCCTGCGGAGGGGCTTTGTCTGGCCCCCAGCGGGTCCTTCAGTCCTGCCGGGCCAAGACACCACTCCCTGGGCTTGTAGCTGGGTGTGCTTTGCGGCGGGACTGCCTTTCTTGGCAGCCCAGCCACAGCAGCTCCTTTGCTTCTGCTGCTGGCCCCAGCCCTGACCCGATGCACCCTGTGCCAACTCCAGGTTCGCCCATCCGGGCTGAGCAGCAGCAATGGGGGAGAAACGGCTGCTCAGCACAAAGCAAAAGTCCCTCCCCCTCCCGCTGCCGGCGCTTTCAGGTGCAGCCACCCCGAGCTGGCAGTGGGCTGCCCCATGGAGGGGGAGAGGCTTTTTCGCCCATACTGAGCAATCGTTTCTCCCCTACCACTGGTGCTCAGCACAGGCAGGGGAGCCCAGAGGTGGCGCAGGGCTACCCTGTGTTTCCATCGTGTCACTCCCGCCTTTGGGCTGCCCCATGGGACAGTGGTGGTAGCAGGGCAGACACAGGACAGCCCGGTGCCGGCTCTGGGAAGCTGCAGCAGGAAGTGCCGGGAGGGGGAGGGGCTGCTTTGGCCCTACACCGGCTTCGGGCTCCCCTGTCTGGATTGAGCAGTGACGGCGGGGGAGAAGCGGCTGCTCAGCACAGCCCCTCCCCGTCCCGCTGGTGGGACAGGGAGGGGAGAATTAAACCCCTCACCAGCCAGTTCAGCCAGAACTGGCCACAGGTCCCACAGTTTCCCTGCAGCTGAGGGTGTGCTCTAGCGCCCCTGGCTTCTGGCCTGAGCAAGTGTGGCATGTGTCGCGTGTCTTTTCTGTTACAAACCAGTTCACTCTGCAGGTTAGACTAACCTGCAAAGGTTGAATCAATTCAGATTCTGGTTTTTTGAAGGTCTGTCTCTAGCCTTAGTGTCCTGTTGGCCAAATTGGTACGGTGCTCTGCTCCTCCTGCAAAGTGATAAGTGCATGTAGTGTCCTCTGTTTTCAGCAGAGGTAACACTCCAGGATTCTTTGTTCGAATTGCTGGGAACACCCAGATGCAATTTCATTACCTAAATCTCCAGCTCATTACCTAAATCTCCAGCCCTTGCACCATACAACTTGTCCTGTACAAGTGTTTTGATACATAATCTAAGTCGGGGTGGGCAGTTATTTTGGGTGGAGGGCCACTTACCAAGCCTTGGGGAGCTGTCAAGGGCTGCATAGGTAGCCCCACCCCTCGACAGTTGCCCTGTCCCTGGTCACCATATTGAGACTGTCCCACCTCTTAACCCCTGACCTTTTCCATTGGAAGTCCCTCCCCTTGCCCTGGAAGTACTGGAAGGGTGCTATGATCTGGAAACTGTGAAAAAGATATATATATGTACACACACACACACACACACAAAACATCTACTATAACCTATTTTAATTTTATTTTAAAATATTTTTCTACTGATTTCTGTGTTTACAAAAAGTATATCTAGAGCTGGATGCATAATAGCTTAAAATACAGTCCTACTGTGTGATCTGTGCGGGCAGCAAGGGGGTATAAGTGGCAATGTGTGTGTGCGTGTGCACGTGCATGTGGTGGGGTGTGGGTATGGTGGCTGAGTGCGTGCTGAGAGAGAGCCGGGGCCGGGCTGCTGGCTCCGTAGCGTGCAGCTTTAACACACTGCATGTGAGTAGGCTCTGTGTTTCTACAACCCCACCCTGGGTCTCTGCCAGTCCCAGGGCACTTGCACAGGCTCCGTGTTTCTACCCGCCACCACATTTCCCTGCATTCCCTCCTGCAGGGAAATGCCCACTGCTCCCTGCAGCCCCCCATTCCTGCAGTGCTTCCTGCCACCTGCCAGGGCCCACTGCCTGCCGCAGCCCCGCTGTGACTCCCCCGCTTGCCGCAACCCCACCACTTACCGTGGCTCCACCATCTGCCAGGGCGCCCCACAGCTGTTCTGCCCACCAGGGCCCACTGCGCTACTGCCGCCCACTGGGGCTCTGCTGCCCACGGGGTCCTGCCTTGGCCCAGCTGCGGCTCTGGTGCCTGCTGGGACCTGCCACCCACAGTGGCTCTGCTGCCTGCTGGGTCCCACTGGGGCCTGGCCATGGCTCTGCTACCCACCGGGGCCCACCTCCTGCTGCGGCTCTGCCACCCATTGGCTCCCACCACTTGCTGGGGCATGGCTATGACTCTGCCACTTGCTGGAACCCACTGCCTGCTACTGGTCTGCCACCCACCGCAACCCCACCAGCAGCTGGGGCCTGCAATGGCTCTGCTGCCCACTGTGGCTCCGCTGCCTCCCAGGACCCACTGCAGCCCTGCCACCCGCTGGGGCCCAGCGGCAGCTCTGCCACCCATCGGGGCCCACTGGGCTGCCTGCTGGGGCCTGCCGTGGCCCTGCTGCCCACCGGGGACCACTGTGGCTCCTCCACCTGCTGCGCACCACATGGGTGACACTTCCCAAGGTGCTCCCCACAGCGCCCCAGACACCGCGCTGCTCCATGCAGCCGCCACCGGGGGCCAGAAGCCGCAGAGGCTTCTGGTTGGGGGCTGGGGGCGGGTAGGGGGTGGGGAGCTGGGTGGAGCCGGGCTAGCCTTGTTGCTCAGCCACAGGCTCCCGCTGGGTCCTACTGCCACTGGTTACCTGTCATCTTTGACAGGTGGCCAAGGGAGATATAAATTAATTTTCTAACATTTTTAAAGGCCCTGAGGGCCAGATAGAAAGGGCTGGCGTGCTGGATGCGGCCTGCGGGCCATATTTTGCCCACCCCTGTTCTAAGTCCTAACAGCAGTGATATTTCTGATATAAGGTGTTTGTCCTTCCAGGACATGGAATACAAGTGTTGCATGATATTGCTTCTTTTTACTAATAAATAATCAAGAGAAATATAGATCCAAGGGCTTTGGTTTGGTTTTATTGTGCTGGTATGTCTCAGTGTTCTTAATCTGAGGAAAACCAAGAGACTTCATTGTTGTGCTGTGCTGCTTCCAATTGCTGCAAGTGCTGTTTTTGTTTTTCCCCTTGAGAAATCCAATCTTGCGGCATCTCTGCGATTCAGAATAGTGCTGCTAGGTAATACCATCAAGTTATCTCAGTTCTGTATCTGTTTTCTGCAGTTTAGAATATAACATGATGTGAAATTTCAGTCTCTCAGTAAACTGCACTGTATGTTTAAGGAGAAAAGAAGCATTTTATGTAATATAAGCAACTGCTTGTTTTTATTTCTGCTGGTATCGGGGTACAGAGTGAACCATTCTTATATAAATTTACCAAAAGATTGAAACATTCAGCCCTGAAGTGTTCTGGACTGTAATGTTATCAACAGCTTCATAGTAGCTATAGGATTAACAAGCATCTCATAACTATTCAGGTTTTCTTGGGAAAACATTTCTTGGAGGTTGAACTAAAATTAGGCTGAAGAGTTGCCAACAGCCAGAGAAAGGGACTGTACTCAACTTTTATTAATTTTAAAATTTATTAAGGTGTTGTCTTGATGTAGTAAAAAAGTGACAGTGTAAAGACATCCCTCTTCATCTAACAGACTAGCTCATTAAGTGCATTCATTTAGTAACAGGAATAAGATTTTATTAGAGTACAATTTAGTTTATCCTTTAAATTTGAAGGGACAGCAAGCCAAAGCCTGTTCTACTTATACATGGTAGCATTTTGTGGATTCAAGGCTCGCAGTAATTCAAGCCAGTTACAGTCTTTTAGAAAAGGGTGATAGTGGGCATGATCATGCATGAGGGTTGCTAGACAGGAAAACTGTGTAGGGAGTTCCTTCTTTCCTCCTAATACTCATATACAGGTACTACACTTGATCTCAGCCAGAAAGAGGCACAGTTATACAGGAAGAAGGTGCAGTTTAGCAATCAGTGAAAGTCTAGTGCTGCGAGCAGAAGTTCCCATGCTGAAGAGGGCACGTTTTTACAGGGTGGGGTCACGGTCAGCACCTTGTGTGCCCCAGCCAATTACATGACTGCAGGGGAGTGCTTTAGGACCTTGTGTGCACCAGCCAATTACATGACTGCAGGGGAGTGCTTGCTGAGCATTTAATACAGGTCTAGTAGCACGTACTGGGGAGTATGCATCCCATGCGGGTTCTTCTGGAAGCACCAGACTTCATTCTGCACTGCCTTGCCCTCTGTGCAGCCATTACCAACAGGACAAGATTTGCAAACTGGGTATAAAGCCAGAATGGGAGTGTTTGACACTCATCTGTGCTCCAGTTTCCACAGGTATAAATTACACCAGGGCCATAACAATAGGCCATCAGACCTCACAGGTCTGTTCCTCCTTTGTATTCTTTTGGAAAATTACATGTTGCTGCTTGTTATTGTTCAGAATTAAATGTCCCTGAAGTGTTTTCACACACTTTTAGCTGCAGTACTAATTTCACTCAGCTTTTTTTTCCTAATCACTTCCTTCTCCTCTTAAATTTCTAGACTCTTCTCTTTCATCAGTTTCTTGGTCTCACTCTTGCTTTCTGTCTGTTTCCTCAGGGAGTTGCAAATAGCAACCACAGGGAAATTGCAATACAAGTCCACTTCCCCAAGGTTCTGGGCTTACCTCTCCTATACTCTTCAGTCACTGGTTCTTGACCGTTTTAGGCTTGAGACACCCCATTTTAGACTTAAGGTACCCCCCAGAAAAAGCCAGCTCTTAGTTTTCACTGATTTTATCACTCCAGAAAATTACTACAGCAATTCTATTGCAAAAATTACAACAGGTCAGAATGTTTTTAATGCTATAAATCCCTATTTGAAAACTCTCTGGACTTATCTTGTGAATCATGTTTGCACACCTAAGAGTGCTTATCTTAGTGTGGTACTCCACAGCACCCTTGAAAAGATTTCAAGGTGCTCAAGGGCACTGTGGTACTTGGTTGAGAACCACTGACCTAGAATGAGATATAGCCCTGTGCCAATGGAGAATTGAAGAAACCATGACTCTTCATTTTTTGAAAAGCCATGTCCACATTAATCTTTCATACTTGAGTCAGAGTTTTAACTATAAATATTTTGGTGCAATCATTCCAGTAGAATATGGGCCCAGGGTAGAAAGTGGCTCATCAGTCAATATGTGTAAATCTTAAGTAGAAAAAAGTATGTGATTGATTTATATTTATATTTATTTATATTATAAGGTGATTTATATTTAAGCAGGTTATTTGGTGTAATTGGCACTAGTGTCAGTATAGTACCATTTTTCTCTGTGAGTCTTTTAGATGATGATATTTATTGCTTTCACAACACATTAAGTAAAAGCAGTAGTGCCATAGAAACATCATTGCTAATGTCATGGTATTCTGCTGGCAGTCTCATACTATGGGCATTTTCAAGCAGTGCAGTACACTGCAGCATACTACAGAAGTTGTCAGTGTACATTCAGATGTTGGCAAAAGGGGTGTCATGCAGGCCATTCCCAAATCATTGCTTATGGGGCAGCTCCTTTGCACTGCACAGCCACATACATGGGTCACTGGCACTACATATTTGGCCAGAGAAAGACTGTTCCAGCATGAGCCTGCATGGTGTGCAGGTAATGTGGGGGTTTAATTAAAAAGAAAATTAATTTTGAAGTTGTCAGGTCCTTGTCTGACCTTTGGCTAAACTTCACAGTCCCATTCAGCCCTGAGCTTTCCAGAGTTTGCTCTCCCTCTACCCTTGCCACCAATCATTCCTGCTTATTCACCAACCACCAATAACCTGTTTCTGTGTGCATTTTGCCTTCCTTGGACTTCTATTTACATTGACTATGTAGCAAAAGTGATATCCTAAATAAAAACAGACAAAAATTCAGTGTGTTTATATACCAGTCTTTTGGAAATTAGCTTGATCAAACATTTTACTGTTTTTCCATTTGTTTATGCTAAAATCTGACTTAAACATAAATCTAATCATCTTAGGTCATTGGGATATTAATTATTAAACATATGCCCCAAGTACAAAGTCAGCTATTTAGTTATTCAGCAATAAATGTTTGTTACTTATCCTGTGTCTGCTTGGTTGCCTTCAAACAAAGGAAAAAATAAAAGTTGATTTTATGGAGATTATGGTTCTTCTTTTGTACTAAGAATGATGCTTGTTCAGTGGTAGAAGTTGATGCAACCTCTCTATCAGCTTCTAGGAACTTAACTTTTAGAGAGTGTCCAGAGAGTTACCTTCTCTTAGTCTACAGGTCCATTAGCATGATACTGTATGAATCGGGTCTTATTTTACCAAGGTATTCTTGTGAGACATATACAATCTAGCAGAACTATAAGGAGAATGGGGTTGGGCTCAGCATTTTTGACTGTCTTAGGATAATTCTTTTTACTGTGCAAAATAATTATCATCCTGTCTCCTAATGAAGGGTCAGATTCATTACTGTGTTCCAATGATTCCAGTGCAGTTACACTGGCATAAAATGGGCTAAGTGTAAATTAATGAAGCTTAGAGAGGCCTTATATACTTACAGTAAGCAGCTTGTCCAGCCTGCTGGCTTTTAAGAGATGGATTTTGCTCTCTGAGGAGCTCCTCAGCCAGTTCTCCCCAAAAAAACCCAGTCATTAAGCAGCAAACAAGTAAACACACAAACAAACAAACAAACAAAAAACCCTTCTGCCCTGTCCTGGGCAATAGGAGGGGAGCCCTTGTCTCTGGCCCCTCCTTGTAGCAAGCTGTTCTGCTCACAGCTTACTTTCTTCTCCCTTGGTAACTGTTCAGGGACCTTTTTAAAGGACTATCCAAATGCCCTGCAGTTAGCCTTTCTCAACATGGTTGACTGTTCCTTCTTAAAGGGACAGACTGCCCTGTTATGTTTATCCAGGGCATGTTTGCAGAATAAGCATTTTCCAATAGTGTAGTTTGTTGCTACAAGTTGTATTTCTGAAGAATTTTGTCATAAGGTCCTGCCATTCCTGACAATGTGAGAAACTGGATTTGGATGCAGCACTCTCCTCTCTAGTCCTCAAAGAGTTTTCCAAAGTAATGTGCAGATGTATAAATCATTGGAATATAAATTAGTGAAAACTTGGATCCAAGAACTGTTGAAGTTGGGGGCAGTCAAATCCTGCCTCTGGACATGAACTAACTTTTTGCAGTTTGAATTTACCTCTTGTAACCCTGTGCTGCCAGGTAGGATACAATATCTCAACTATTCACTGTTAAAAAGTGAACAGTGTTGTGCATTCATTTCTGCACCTACCACTTACATGGTTATTAGAATTTTGTAGTATCTGACTTTGTTTTCATTGTTAGTATTTGGAACCCAAATTCAACTTCTTGAATCAATAGGAGCTTTATTAGAATTACTTTTTTCTGTCTTGCATATAGTAAATATAGTTGAAACTAAGTGGCAAATTTTCTGAGTAAGGAGTGGGAAAGGACTGCAGGACAGCTAGAGCTATCTGTTGCTCCCATCAATATCTATGCAGGGGCAGAGAGCCATCAAAGCAGAGAGATTCATGTTATAAAACTTGAGATTGTCTGCCATATATTTGAATGATTTGGAGACTGCTGATATACATGTACTACCATTGGTTTCACAGGGTTCACTTGAACCCTTTACTACAGAAGGTAATCAAATATGGTGATGTTCAACAAGAATTTGAAATACTCCCAAACAGGAGCATGTATTAGCATAGCTTCTCTTTGATACTTACCTCAAATACTTCTGTCACCATAGAAATGTTCCAAGTAAATGTGTATGATGCACATACAACATAATGCACCTCCAATTGGTATACTTTAATCAACCAAGCCTTGTGGAGAAATGATTAGCTTTGTTTAATGTTATTAAATTTTGCAACAATACAGAGAGGTAGAGAAGGAAAACAGCCCTGACAGATGCATGGATTACAGTGTGACAGGGAGGAAAGTAATGATTCAGGTTTCTGTCTTGTGGGAGATCAGTCCAGATGATTATAGAGGGCTCTTCTGAGCTTAAAGTCACTAAAAAAACAAGTGGGACAGAGTGGTTTTGATTATTTAGGTCAGGTCTATTCAACCTCCAGGCAGCTGGGGGCCACAGGCTGTGGGCTGCAGCCCTGGGGGCCGCGTGAGATGCAAGCCGCAGACTGTGAGGACCACTAACTGTATGTGGCAGTGGAAGGCCTCCCTGGGCTCTCCGCTACCATGCATGCAGCATCTCCCCAGCTTACCCCTCTTCAATGCTGCACAGACAGCTCCCTCCCACCCTTGCAGAACAGGCAGCCCAGCTCCTTCTGCTGCACACACAATACCTCATTCTCCTCCCCTCTTGGCCACAAGTGCCACTAACCTGCAGTGCCAGCAACCTGGCACGTGCCTTTCTCATGCGCAGTGCAAGCAGGCCTTCTCCCCTGTCATGCACACAGTTCAGGTACTCTGCCCCCTCCACTGTACACGCAGCTCAGGCACACTGGCCCTCCTGCTGCACCATGGTGCTCCCAGATTCAGGGGCAGGAAGTGGAAGCCAGAGGAGAGTGGGGAGCCCAAAGAACTCAGCTCCTGCAGTAGGAGCAATGGCAGGAGGGGGGCAGTGGTGGCTATGCCAGGAGCTTGCAGGCTGCATGCTAACCCTTTGCACTCCATATACTATCCACAGTTCACAAGTTAAACAGCCCAGACTTCGACTAGCAGGTTAAGTGTAGGTATCCTTGCCTTATTTGTTTTCATACCGGCACTATACAAGACATATCCTTGTTGCATTTTGATTTTGAAAATTTGGATTTTCCCAAACGCTCAGAGTTAGTTTAACTAAGCTTCCACTTGAAGCTCTGACAAACATGGAAATAATCTGCAGTATTTTTATGCATATCATGAATATGCATAATGTTTGGGCTTGATGGACTAGGTTTCTTGATAGCCATTAGAATCAAGTCTAGTTAGCTTTGGGGTTGGAAGAACTAGGTTAATGATGATAAATAGCCTTATTGACTGTTGGTTATATGGATGACATGATGATTCTGTTCATGGGATTTGCATTCTGAAGAAGTGCATGCACATGTATGCGCACATATGCACACACACATACTCTTACGGGTAAAGTACACTCAGATAAGCCTGGAAATGTTCATCAGAGGTCTTTGGAACAGATAAAAGCCAGTCTCCGAGATAAGAGGAAAACTGTTGGAGATGCTGGATTCTTTAGTGAGGCTTAATTATTCAGAGGTACTTGCGTTGAGTAGAACTTGTCTAAATTGGCAGGGAAAGGCACAGATTTAAGACAAAATAAAAAATGTGTTTTCATATGGTGGTAACCAGCCCTGTTTCTCCCTTCTTATTAACTTTCTATGAATCAAGAAAACACACTTGCCTTTTAAGATCTTCTGAGTTACTGCAAATTCCTTCTGGTCAGAAGTCTCTCAGAATTCTGTAGGTGGGCCTGGGTCCAGGTGATTAACTGAGGAGAATATAGTTGATAAAGTGAGCATAGTGTGGACTGCTGAGTTGGTCAGAAGTGAGTGGATAGAAAGCTGACTGGGTCGTCAGACTCAGCAGGTAGTAATCAAGGGCTCAATGTCTAGTTGGCAGGCAGTATCAAGTGGAGTGCCCCAGGGCTTAGGTTTGTGGCCAGTTTTTTTCAATATCTTCATTAACGATCTGGAAGATGGGATGGATTGCACCCTAATGAAGTTTGTGGATGACATCAAGCTTGGGGGTGTAATAGATAGGCGGTACTCAGATAGGTGGATAGTAGCAAGGATATGGACGAATTGGAGAGAGTCCAGCGAAGACAATGAAAATGGTTAAGCGTCTGAAGCACATGACTTCTGATAGCAACCTTTAACTACTTGAAGAGTGGTTTCAAAGAGGATGGAGCTAGACTGCTCTCAGTGGTGTCAGATGACAGAACAAGGAGCAACGGTCTCAAGTTGCAGCACGGGAGGTTGGATATTAGGGAAAACTTTCTCACTGGGAGGGTGGTGAAGCAGTGGAACAGGTTACCTAGAGAGGTGGTGGAATCTCCATCCTTGCAGGTTTTTAAAGCCCAGGTTGACAAAATCCTGGCTGATCTAGTTGGGAAGGTCCTGATTTGAGCAGGTTGGACTAGATGACCTCCTGAGACCCCTTCCATTACTAGTTTTCTGTGATTATATGAATACACGAGATGCTGCTACTCCATCCCTGCCCACCCGCGGTTGCTTAATTATTAAAGTGCCCCACCCTCACTCCCAGAGCATGTGTAAAGATGCCCATTAATTTATTACTTGTTTTTATTTCTTAAGGAAGAAAATGAAGTCTCGAGCTCCCCCTCCACCAGGCCAGCCTCCCACAGCTAGTAAAATCCACAGTGAACAAAAGCCTCCCACAGACGTGGAAGTCATCCCTGATCAGAACCTGGTAAACATGAAGGAAAATATGATAAACAGGATGGTGGATGTCACAGTCATTTTGCCGACTGGAGAGGAACAGAGGAATACTGTGCAGGGAAGGTAAAGCATCATTCTACCCTTTCATTTTGGCACCTCTACTTTTCCTACCTTCACCTATTTTTTAATCAGATGCTGGTGCGTAACCTCGCCCCTCTCAGGATTGGCAGTGTGTCTCCTGGGTCACAGCTGGGTAACACTTGGGCAACAAGAGGTCCTGGCAGTTCTTCAGATACCTACCTGTGAAGTGCACTGTCAGTGAGGAGGGCCCATAGACATGCCCTCCATGCTGAAGCCAGTGCATAGGGCCAGACCACTGTGGGTGCCACATGCAATGCATGCCAGGCTAGTACCCACATGCTGTGTACAGCATGTATGCTGGCTCCAGCCCCATGCACCATATGTAGCACATGCCAGCCCAGCCCCGCATGCTGCATGGCGTATGTGGCACCAGTCTAGGTTACACTGCATGTGGTGCCCATGCTGGACTTGGCCTGTGCACTGGCTCTGGCACACAGGGCTGGTATGTTGACCTGATCCAGACTGACCCTGTGTCTATAACATAGGGACAGTCCAGTGCAGGTGTGGTACATGCTCTGACTGGCCCTGAGCATCATGTCCAGCGCAAGTGCTAAGTCTAGCACTGTGGGGGTTGTCACAGGCGAGCTGGGCACTGTGAGGATATCAATTTAGTTGCAGGCTGACTGAGTACTGCAACTTTGCTAGCCACTGGGCTTTTTGGTTCGGGATCAAGGAGGTGATGTTGGGAAGGAAAGCAATGACAAGTTTCACTGATGAGAAAGAATAAATTTTACTTATAGCAACAAAAGATATAGTTTACACATATAACAGTTAATAAAAAGGTTAAGCTAATAAACAGACAACATAACAATACAAATTAAAATTGGCAGTAATAATAAAACAGATAGAGAAATTAACTAAGAGTTCCCACTTGGTTAGTAACTTATCGATAGTCCTTCAGTTAGAAACACGTCAAGTTGATTCAGCGAATCAACTTGACGTGTTGGGCGTAAATTGGGCGTCCCCAATTTACTCTGTCAGAAGGAAAACCGGAGGAGGTCCCTCAGTCAGGATCTGGTCTTCATTCACACAGGGAATAAGAGATCCAGGGGAATGGAACAGCAATGTGCCTTTTTTTCTGTCCTTCCTGAGGGTTACTTAGCGTGCATGTTCTTTTATATCTTGTTTATGCTAATTTTTAGTTATATAGCTATTCATAATGTTACTCTATAGCTGTTATCTTATGGGGTTAATAGGTGTTAGAAATCATTACAATAAGTTACTGCTTAAGCTTGGGTTTACTTAATAAGCAAATCACACTACATTACTTTGGGGTCTGAGATTAACATGTCCCTGCCTAAGTTTATTTTACTATCTCTTAGCAGAAAAAGATTATAAAATTAGCTAAGTCTGCAGTTATATCTTTTAGTTCTGCTTTTTAAAAGTCATGCTGTTTCAAGATTAATATAAAAGTTATATATAATTCTTGTGGGTTATACTCCAGACAGACAAAATCAATTTCATAAGTTCTGTTTCAGATATCTTCAAAAAGCATTTTCTTTTGTTATAACTGCTTATTAACTCTTTTAGTTCTAGCTATCACAGGGGGTTTTCCATTCTTTTTAATAAGTGTACCCCTGGCGGCCAGACGTTGGGAGGTGCGGGGGGGAAGATGGCATGCAGCTGGACACGGAGCAGCAGCAGCGCAGTGTCATGGACGGTAGCAGAGGCTGCTGCATGCGACCTCCCCCTCCCCCTGCATCCAGCCGGCTCCTGGGACACAGCAGTGCGGGGTGGTGGGTGGCAGCACTCCATCCCTGCCCACCCACACTTACCCCCTAGGGCCTTCCCAAGTACCCCCAGGTGACAATCCCTAACTTAATAGAATCAGGCCAAAAGCCACAGCAGATTCAAGGAGCTGCAGGATCAAAGGAAGGTAAATCTTATCACTGATGTCACAGGTGTAGGAGAGCATAGAGAAAAGAGATTATAGAAGGTATTGGGATCTAAGTACAGAACAAAAGAACAGGACTAGGAAATGGAATGGATTTAGGAAATGAAAATTGCTGTTCATCAAAACCAAAGAGTTTAGATAGCTCATCAGCCAATGTAGACAACGTCTGATCACTGTGCCAGAAATTATGATTATTATATAGCATCTCAAACAAAGAGAGCTAGTATTAACTTTTGTAATAAGGGAATTCCTTTTCTTCCAAAAAAAAAAAAATTGTACTACGAAAGAAAATGTAAGAGGGGAAAAAACAAGGCTGAGTCTGTTTATATTTATACCTGAGCCTGCCTTAAGCAAACCTTAGTTTGCTTTTCATGGATGGGTCCTATGCCCATGCGCCAATATCAGAAATAAACCAGAAATCACCAATTGGTGGCATTAGTGGCCTGTGAAATTTGAGAGTTATTGAAAACTATTACACTATCCCTAGCCAAACTGTTCCCTTTAGGCTAAATGTTTATGGAAGCTGAAGTGGGTGAATTATCCCAGCAAGGGTGTGAAATAGATTATGTTCAATGAGGCACGCAGCATATTGTCATCAGTCTGTGTATAGGATTCCTGTGGGTGGATACAAATATCAGGACACAGAAGGTGAAGCTGGCTCAGGGTTAGCACTGGTCACATTTGTAAAGATGTGGAGGTTGACTGCGGTTCAGATATTACTATTGTTATTGTTATAGTTATTATTTACATAACATACAGAAATACTTGATGCATTTATATGAACTGTCTTAAGTCTGTGCATCTGCAGACTGTAAAACTTGCATGAACAGCTATTCTCATTTTGCACTTCCTTCTCAGGCCAACTGTGAATTACAAAGACTTTCAAAAGTCACACTAATGGAGAAGGAAGTTCTATGAAGGCTATTTAAGTGGAAATCAGTTGTATATTTAGGTAAACATTTGAGACAGTTCTCTTTAATCAATAGCATGCTTCATCTAGGAAACTTCGGCATACGTCTTCCTGCCTGCTCCCACAGGCACACTCCAAACCCAGAATACACTGGTGTGGCTGCTTTGGGCTCCTCCCCAGCAGCTGCTTTCAAAACTTTGGTCTCTGGCATGCTGGAAAAGAGTTGCTGGGAATGATCCAGAGCAAGCTCACTGGCACATTTCCAGGTTTGGAGCATGCTCAGGAATGTCTTGGCAAGAGCACGTAGTGCAAGGAGGAGGTAAACCCTGCTCTTCGTCACACTGACATAAAACTGGAGTAATTTTCGTGATTGAATGAAAGTCACTTGGAAATAACCTGTGTTTCAGCAAGCAGAGTATGCCTGTGTGTATTCTGAAAAGTCTGTCTTCTGGGGGTGGGGAATAGGAAAACCCTCACCCATTTTTCAGAATCTGCCAGCATCATGAAAGACAGCAGTTGAACAGTAAAGGGGCTCCATCCGCTTGAGGTAGACACTTTTCTGTTTGAAAACACTGGTCCTACTATAATTGCAAGTAACCTTAGATAATTATAACTGAACAAGGAGTTGGAAAAAAAATCTCTTTTTTTAACAATTTGTTCTCTTTGCACATCTGACAGCATTTATGCCTAGTTAGCTTCAATTTGCTTGTCAGGATTTGTGTTGCTGATTAGATCCTTATAAATATTAACAACAGACCAGGACAGCTCGTATAAGAAATGCTTTGAATGATATTTTTAAAAAGAAAAAAAGTCAGGTCATATTATTTAAAGAATACTGTATCAAAAAGTCAATGATCTTTTTCAAAAGTTGGTTTATCAAAGTAATTTAAGTTGATCGTGTTCCTTTAATGCCAAAGGTACTGGCAGTTCTTCAAATACCCAAGTTGTTTCACATTTTAGAAATCCATGCTGTAGATTTAAGAACAGAACTGCACTCTTAATTAGCACTGTTCTAATAGTATGAACAAAGAGGTTGTTTTTTTAGAATAATTTATCTCCATGAACTCTAGTATAAAACATGCTTTCCTGCT
>NW_005842141.1:1041423-1051853 GCF_000455745.1 Alligator sinensis
AGACTTCTCATGCCAAAGTACTCATGGAATACTTCTTTTAAATGACTAATCAGTGCTTGTACTCTTGTGTGACAGCTGCAATATGTCCAAACACTAAATGTGTGATTCTTTCATTCTTAAACTTTCATCAGTTTAGCACAAACTGCTGGCAGGTGAGAAAGAAGAAGGATAGCAAGATATTGAGAGAGAAAATAAATGGAGGAATTTATAAGAGTTATTGCAAATCTAACCTCTGTCCTGTTGCTTGAAGCAAATGCTGTGAGTCAGTGAAATTAATGACAGAATCAGTGTCCCAGTGTTTTAACCTTTAAGAGGATTTATCTAGAGAAAATCTACCATATTGTTCACTTCTGTTCCAAGTATCTTCTCTAGGTCAGCTGAGTCAACCAAAAAGAGAACGGTCTGCGCTTTGCCCCAGGCTAAAATAAAAGCAAAATGGTAAGAGGGGCCAGAGGCTACTGACCCCAGTCCTTGCTAAGATTTCTTTTCTATTGTGCCTCAGCAGTAATCCTCAATGTCTAGTAGGAGACACAGGGCTGTTACTCTGTCAGGCTGCCTGTGTATAAGGATCACGAAAGCTCATGGAAAGAATTCTCCTTTTAGGGAATGGGATCTGTTTCCTGAGGTGGGGGTGAAGGGAAGCAACCTACTGATCCTCATCTTTATCTCTCTCTTTCTCTCTCTCACTCATCCTTCATCCCTCCATCATGTTCTGTCTGCATCTCTCCTTTCCCTGTTCTTCTCCATTTTCCAGTGTTTTTCCTCGCACCTTGGCCCTGTCTCTCTTTTCTGTGACTGTCCCACGAATGTACCTGTACACGGTTGGCACTTAAAGCTGGATCCATCTTGGTGATTTAGAGGATGGACTATGACTGAGTCTCTTTTCAGTTGCACTAGTGTAAATAAGGAATAATACCCCAAAAGTTAGTAGGATGTTGGTGGGCTTGACTACTACTTAAAAGTCAGGGTAGATATACAACTTTAGGGTGTGTCCACACATGCAGGCATGTGCACTTGCAGCAGCTCATGTAGCAGTGGCACAAATTTGTGCCAGAAATTTGTGCCTCAGCACATGTATCTGAATATATGCACTTCACTGTGGGGCATATTGTGCCACTTGGGGCAAACTGACCCTGCCCAGCTGTTAGCACCTCTGTCCAGCAGGTAGTGCTTAGGGATCTAAAGCACAAGTAACCCTTAAATGGAACATGAAATACGAACACAGACACCGCAGTGTCCTAAAATCAAAGTCTAACTGTATTAATACAAGTATTATCTTAGTAGTTTCTATACTCAGAGAGAGAAAAAGCACTTAGTACAATGGTGTCACCCAATCCCAGATGTTACTTTGCTTCACAGAAAAGACAGCCACTCAGTTCCTGAAGCAAACGGTGCGTAGTTGGCTGGGACAGTCCAGACAGGTGTTAAAGCTGGATTCAGGATGACAATGATGATGACAATGACACACTTAACTTTCTTGCTCCCCCCTTTTATGCTTTTCTTTAACTTGACTCCTTTGATGACTCCTTGCTTTCCGATTGGTCTCTCTGCAGTCAGCATATTGTCCATATTTTATCTGTTCAGCATTTTTCTTTGTTCAACAGACCCATCACGAGCACACCTCTTAATTTGGCCTTTTTCTGGTGTCTTACTTTGAGTATTGTCCATTTGTCTCTGTAACAGGAGGGCGGTCAGGGTACAGCACAGCGACCCTGACCGCCCTCCTGTTACAGTGGCGCATTGGCCAGGAAATGCTCGGCCGTGTGCAAAGAAGAAAGGAAAACGAACCTGTGGGCGAAAATACAATAGAGAAAGGATTTATAAAAAGGTAGGGAGGGCCACAGTATGTGAGGTGGGGCAGAAGGAGTAAGCCCATTGCCAGGAGTCTCACGGAGTAAGACTGAGGCCCCAACCCAGAAAGGTAGGAAGCATGGGAGACCAGAGACAGGAAAAGCTCAACTGGCAACTAAGGATGGATGAGATGGAGGAGAAGGTGGACCGGTTGGAGTGGGAGCTAGGAATAGCAAAAGCCCAAAAGGAGAGAGCAGAGGCGCAGGTCACTGTATTAGAGCTTCAGGTGCAGTCTGGCAAGAGGGAGGATCGAAAGAAATTAGGCACCTAGTGGCGATAGAAGCAGAAAAGACGCAGGCAATCGAACACCTCATTTCCCAGGAGGCTCAGAGGAACAGGGAGAGGGAAGAGAAATTGAAAAAACTACAGGAGGAAATGATAACAAGGTCTCTGGAAGCCGGCACCAAATAGGCAGAAGAGCAAAAGAAGGTGCTAAGGGAATTGGAAGTAGCCAGAGGCCTAATAGGAGTCCTCCAAAAGGAAGCCCATAGCCAGGAGGACTGGATAGGAGAATTGCAGGAGGAGCTAGAAAGTTAGCAACAGAGAAGTATACGTGCAGAAGATCTTGCACGGGAGTTGCAGGACCAGCTGTTCAAAAGCCATACCCGGGCCAGAGACACACACAAGGTACTCATGCAAGAGGTGGAACAAATGAAAAACTTTAGAGCAGAGTATGAGATGCTGGGAAAACAAAGTCTGTCTCTGGAAGAAGAACTAAAAACCAAGGGGAGGGAGAATGAACAGCTACAGACCCAGTAAGGAACATGGAGGGGGAAAAAGAAAAACTGGGGCAACAGATACAATCCCTTAAAACCCTTATAGAAGATAGCCTGGCAAGGGAAGAGGGGATAAAGGAAGAAAAGGACCAGTTACAGCGAGAAGTGCAAATGAGGAGGCAAGAAATCCAGGGTCTGGAGATCGAGGGGAAAAAGATTGCAAGAAGAAAACGAGCAGATGGCTATAAAGATCCAGGACCTGGGGGAGGTTGGGAGGTCAGACAAAAGACAGGTAACAAACATCTTAGGAGCCGGACAGGAACCACAAACCAGAGAGTTCACGGACACAGTGTGGGAAAGTTTGGAGGCACTGGGAACTCAATTAGCAGAGCATATGATGACTGCTAAGTTGGAACATCAGGAACAATAGCAAGAGGTGGAAGTATTGAAAAAGGCCCTGAGGGAACTAGCGGCTCAGCTAGAAACCACCTGGGATAAGAACCCGAAGCATATTGAATGAGGGAAGTTCCCCAGAAACCTAGGCCCAGAAGAACCTAGGGAGGGGGCTGAGCCAGGACAGCCTGGGGGAAGTACCAGGGAGGAGGGAGCTGTAGAGAAAGAGCCGGTGACATGACAAAAGGAGGCCTTGCTGGCGCTTATAGAATGTTGGAACCAGAAATGGGAACAATGGCAGAGTGACCATGCAAACGAGATGAGCCAGCTAAAACATCAGCTGAAGGAACTGTTCTGACTATGAGACAAGAGAAACAGCATAGATCCCTGTAAGGGGCAGCCAAGGGAAGTAGGCCTGGTAGAGGCTGGGACAGCAGGGAAAGGTGAACAGAGGACCCCCAGGAGGGAAGCCTCCTGCTTAGTTTGCCAAGAATGTACACAGGCAGCCCGAGACCTGGGGCAATATGGGTCAAAGAAGGACCCCGGGAAAAGGGAACCAGTGAAGCCTGGTAAAGAAAGTGGGACAAAATGGCAACAAATAAGGAGGAGGGAACTACCACCAAAAGGGGGATCAAAACCTGAGAAGAGACCTCAGATTTATGTAAATGGCCTCCCTAGACAGGTTAGGTGGTGGATGTTAAGAAACCTCACTGAAGAAAAAGTAGGGAGTGTAGCCTATGTGAAGTTGTATAAAGGACTGGGAGGAAGGTCCGTGGGCATGGGTAAGATAGAATTTTGGAAAGAAGAAGATATCCAGAAGGTGTTGAGGAGGCAGTGGGAGATCTGGGGGAAGCTTCAGGAGCTCCAGAAAGGCCTAAGGAGACAAGGAACCCCACAACTCGCCCTAGAAAAGAGACCAGGGTGTACAGGGATGGAATATAGATGGGCCAGAGGTGAGAGGGAGAAAAAACCCCGAGAATCAGGCCGAAGCTCGACCAACAGAGCGTAACCGACTGAGCTTGGCTAGTGTGGGGGAACTGCCTGCGGCGGGGCACATCCCATAAAATCCCACATGGTGCGCCTTGGGTAAAAGGCGGGTAGGAGGCGCCTTAAAACCTCCGCTTCTGCGTGCTGAAGGGGTCGAAGAATACGGACTTGGGAAATTCCTGGACTTGGGAAAACTGAGACCGAAGATGTGCAGCAGATAAGAACCAAGACCCGGCCTGGTGAGTTGGAATCGTGATGAGGGAGGTGTGTAGCAGGGCACTAGGGTGCCTGCTACTTGGAGAGCCAAGATAACCCCTCAGGTGCCGGTTGCTGAGGCAACCAAAGGGAACTAATGCCTCACACCTGCCTAGCCAGCTGACAAGAAGGGGCAGGGCCTGGCTCCTATATAAACCACAGGCAGGAGGCCAGGAGGGGGTTCCCTCCTAGCAGCTAAGGAGGAAGGAGCTCCCTGCCAGGAAAGAGAAGAGAAGCCTGAATGCAAGAGCAGCATCTGTCACTGTGGCGGGATGAAGAATCCTCAGTAGGCTTGAGCGTGATTATAGCCGTGCGGCTTCAGTTTGTGTTGTAGGCCAGGGGCTTGAGTTTGTGTTGATGTTTGTTACCGGTGGGTTGGATGAGGCTATTAGGGGTTGGAGGAGGCCTCATTGGGGCCCACAGCAGTGTGGGAACCCCAGCGCCAGCAAGGATGCAGCATTCGGGGTGCACAGACCCCAGCCCCAGAGGGGGCAGCTGAAAAGCCCCAGAGAAGCCCCAGTTGCTGAGAAGCCCCAGTGCGGGCGTGGTGAGCCCTGAGAGAGGGCTGCGGAGAGCCCGAGTGCCAGAGAGGGCACGGAGAGAGACAGGGCTGCGGAAAGCCCAAGCACCAGAGAGGGCGTGGAGACAGAGAGACAGAACAACGTCTGTTACACCTGTGAGGCTTGGGGCATGGTACAGGGGTGGTAGGAGCCACACATAGCCCACAAGGCTAGAGTATACGGAACACTCACTCCTGTAGAGGAACTGGAGATAACCGGATAACCAGGGAACAGCAGATGAAAGGCAGCATCCCTATAATATATATATATATATATGTATATATATATATATGATCAAAGTCGTGGTGGGCGAGAATTGGAGGGTGCCAGTTGGCAACGTGATACTGTAACAGGAGGGTGGTCAGGGTCGCCGTGCTCTCCCCTGCTGCCTCCTTTCCCGTATCACATTGCCAGCTGGCACCCTCCAATTCTCACCCGCCACAACTTTGATCTTTTATTTTTTTTATATATATATATATATATAAAAACTCTATAAACAGGAGAATCTTTAAAGCATAAAATATGACAAGCTACCCTAACACAGCTCTTCCTGGATCTTCAGCCAGGGGGAGCTAGAAGCTGAGGGCAGCTCCTGTGTTGGCCCCAGCAATATAAAAACCTCAACTGGTGAGCAGCTCAAGGTTGCTTGCCCTCAGCAGCTTCTAAGGCCCTGTTTGTTGGTATCTGGGGACATTAGCTCCTTGTGCCAGCTGGACTTCTGAAGCAGCAATTACCTAAAGTGGCTCCTGCACTCTATCCACTTCAGCAGTTGGACAGTGGGGGCTGCTCCCTGGCTGTGGCCTGCTGCCACCTGCGTCAGCACCTGTATTCTTGGACCTGCAGCCCTGTGGTTTATGCCTGCCAGACCCAGATGGCAACAGCATGGTCACCTATACAGGCACTGCAGCAGAGCTGCCTGCACCTCTGGGCCAGCTACCAATGGGCCATGGCTACACAGCTGGCCTTTGGGCAGCAGTACTCCTCTGCCCAGGCCCTGCCACTTACCTCACCAGCAGGTAACCAGGTGTTCCCTGTTTAAAAATTACAAAATCCGTGATAAAAATCCCCAAATTCTCCCATTAGAATACCCCAAATCCATGTTCTTCTTTGATTAAAATGAAATGCCACTAATATGTATATCAACTGGGCAATGTTTTATTGATATATTTACAATTTTAAAGCAGTTTGGAAGCCTACCAGTGCCTCTATCATCATAATAAAATAAATTCTAAATATCTATTCACTTTGGCATTTGCTTTTGTTTGTTTTATAATAGAAAAAACAGAGCTGCCCCTGGCCCTTTGGCTCACCAGGATGTGGGGACAGTTGCAGCTGTGCTTTGTGGTGCGGAGCAGCACTGATGTGCCAGTGCTCTGCTCCTGCTTATGCCCTTGCCCCTCACTCCCAACCCATAGCCCCGCCTGTGCCCCTCACTCCTGACCTGCAGCCCTTGCCTGCCCCCTGCTTGCTCCCTCCTGGTAGCAGCTTCCTCTCAGCACCAGGACCAGAGTCCAGCTTTAGCTGTCCCACCTGATGCTTTGTGGCTCTAAGCAGTGCCAGCCCTTACTGTTCTGCTCCCTGCACCTGTGCCCAGGCCCCAGTAATCCCCATGCTCTTCCTGGGAAGTCCTTGACTGGGGCTGAGGGACTGGGCTGGGCAAGTCTCTTCCAGCCTCCAGTTACTTTGGGGCACACTCCAGAAGCATGCCCTGCACCGCTTTTTTCTGCCTTGTTTTCTTTTGATACCAGGATTTCCAACTTCTTTTGATACCAGGTATCAAACTTAGAGTCTGTGCTGCATATTTGCAGTGCAGGGAACATTTCTTTGTTTTATTTCTTTATTTCTTTCTCTCAAATTGCTTTGAGAGGCCGCAATAGGCACATGTGCGCTTGTGTGGATATGGCCTTATAGGTTAACTAAGAGAAAGAGTGTGTGAGCACAAGCTTTCATGGGCTGAAGCTCAGTTAATCAGATGCTGACTGCTCACTGTCATGCTCCATGTGTGACCACTTAGCCACTAAAATGTTACCACACTAACTTGGTAGAATATGTCACTCACCCTGCACTGGAGTAAATAACTGATGAAAGTGCTAGGAAGTGGAGACTCAAATCTGTTGTATCCAACCAGAACCCTTCAAGCTGGGACAATGGAGCATCAGTAGGACACGGGGATGGACTTAGGGTATATAACAGAGATCTGACATTCTTCTGCCTATTGATGTGTGCTGATAAATTAAGAGATTGCTGGTATATGAGCGGCTAGGAAAAGTACCCTAAACATAGTCTATCTCATTTCACCTGACTGGAAAAACGCATCTAGTGAGATCGCTAGTCCTGTGGTTAAAATCAGGTAATGAAGTTTGCAACCTAGAATGTCTGCACCCCGATGGACAACCCTAACAGTGACTGACCAGAGCACTCGTGGCCAGAGAGCTCACACAATTTGATACTGACATTGCTTCACTTAGGGAGACCAGACATGCAGAAGAAGGGCAGCTCACGGAGCATGGTGGTGACTACACCTTTTTCTTGGAGAGGAAAAGCTGAAAAAAACAGACACATCTACAGTGTTGGTTTTTGCTTCCAGACCAAGGTTCTTACTTGGATGCCACAATGTCCAGTTGGCATCAGTGAGCATTTCATGACCCTTTGTCTTCAAGTGACCAGCAGACAACATGTAACAATGATTGGTGTATATGCCCCAATCCTTCAAGCAGATGATGAAACAAAAGAAGAATTCTAAACTCAATCAAGTCTTGTCATCTGTCCCCAAAGAACATAAGGAAATTCTTGGCTATTTCAATGCTAGAGTGAACTGGACTCTCAGCTATGGAAGGGAACACTTGGAAAGGAAGGGATGGGAAAAGTAAATTCAAATGGAATTTGTTTCCTAAGCATGTGTTCAGAACATGATTTCATCATCACAAACTCCCTGTTCCATCAAAGCAACAAATGGAAGACATCATGAATGCATCTCCACTCAAAACACTTGTACCTGATTGACTACATCATAGTGCTTGCCTAGGACCATCACAACCTCTGTATTACCAAAACTATGATCAGCTCAGAATGACTACTGAATGGATCTAGGCAGACAAGGTTCTTTGGTATCTGATATCTTCTATTAGACCAACTTAAATAGTTGGAAAACAATTTTTAAGCAAGCTTGTGGGTTCAAAAACATTGTTTTCCAACTATTTAAGTTGGTTTAATAAAAGAGATCAGATTCACCCAAAGAGCCTTGTCTGCCTATGTCCTTAGACCAACACGGCTACAACCTACACTACTGAATGGATCATTTTTTGATGCATTCCATCATGTCCATTTGCATCATTCCAAATAGATGTAAACAAGCAACCAAGGAAGAGCTTCAATATTAAGTGCTTGGAAGACCCTGCTAAAAGTGATCATCTCCAGTAGTGCCTCACTGAGAAATTCTCCAATATCCCTGATGATCATGACACTATTGATCACTGGGAGAGACTCAAGAAAGGCATCTATTAGGTGCATAAAGAGGCTTCTCCGCAAAGAAAAATCAGGACAAGTTTGATGAGTCTGATAGGGAAATTCAAGTTCTTAATGACAGAAAGAGGAAATCCTTTAAAGCTTGGCAGAATGACATCAATTCCAAACAGAAGCAAAATTCTGATCATCACATTAAAACCAAGACCCAAAGGAAATTCAAGAGCAAAAGAACAAGTGGTGGAGGATAAAGCAAAAGAGATTCAAATGTTTACTGACAGCCATGATGTGTAGTTTCTTCAGTGCAAGCAAAGCTACCTATGGGCCAGGCACACAAGAGCCATCGCTCTGAGATTCAAGGATGAAACAACACTCTTTAAAGACAGCTCCATCATCAGCACACAGTGGAAGGCTCACTTTCAAGAGCTCTTCAACTGGGATTCTAATATTGAAAACAATAATAACAAAGCAATTCCACAACACCTCATTAAGGACTACTTTGCAGATCCATTAATTCATCAAGAGGCCTTGAAAGCCATTAAACAGATGAGCAACAAAGCATGTGGTCCTGATAGAATACCAGCTGAAATTTATAAGTAAGATGGAAAAAAGCTCTCACATCCACTACATGTCATTATGAAAACCTGTAAACATGAACAGATTCTCATTGACTTGAGAGATGCCACACTTATTACCATATTCAAGAAAGGAGATAGGAGGTAGATTGGTTTGCAGAAAATACTGTGGTATTGCACTCCTATTTAGAGTGTGGATGAGGATTTCCTGATTCTCCTCAGTAAACTCACTTTCTTCATGGAGGAGATTGTACCTGAGTCCTAGTGTGGTTTCAAACCACTTAGAGGTACAATAGATGTAATCATTGTTGCTAGACAGCTGCAGAACTGCCACAAGCAACACCAAGATCTTTACATGGCCTTCATTGCCCTAGGACCTATGATTTAATCAACATTGATTGAAGATCCTGATGAGATTTGGATACCTGCTAAAATTAATGACCATAATCAGACTTCTTCACAATAACATGACAGCAACCATTCTAAGCGATGGCTGGAAAAGGGACCCCTTCACTATTAGAACTGAAGTCGAGCCAGATTGCAGAAATACTCTTTTATGTCTATATTGTAGCTATTCCATATCTCACTGTTGATAAACCTTCATCTGGAGTCAGCAGCCAGTATCTCTGGGTGCTGGACATTAGGGTTGTGCAGATAGGGAAGTATACGATTCGGATTCAGCCAGTATGGAGGGATCATTTGATTAGGAGATTTGGATCACTGTCCTGAATCGATTCGGCCAAATCAGCTTTGGAAGATTAGGCACTGATTCGGAGAGATTTGGTGATTTGGAATAGATTGGGAGAGCCGTGGGACAAGCCCCCATAGCTGTCCTGCCTGTCACCATCTCCCACCCAGCCCCAGCCTCCCGGCACTTAAAAAAATTAAAAATGCCACATGTACCAGCTGTAGAAGCAGTGATCAGGGCCTCTGGTGGCAGAGCCTCCTGCACAGTGCAGGGCAGTGAGGATGGCACCCCCCGCCTGGCACCCATGTGGCAGCTGCCCCATGGCACAGGTGCAGCACAGCTTGGTGCAATGCTGCACACTGCCTGGGAGCTGGGGCCATTGGGACTGAGCGCTGCCAGGCTCCAGCTGACACATGTAGCCGCCCTAGCTCCCAGGCAAATTGAACCAAGAGCTGGGGAATTGAACCGCTTCAATTCACCAGGCCCCAGTTCTATTTTCCAGCTCCCAGTTCGATTCCCCAGCTCCCTGCTTCACTTCCCAGCTGCTGGTTCGATTCCCCAACCCCCAGTTCAATTTGCCTGGGGCAGCTCCACATATCAGCTGGAGCCCAGCAGCACTCAGCCTCAGCGGCCCCAGCTTCTAAGCAGTGTGTGGTGCCCTGCTGAGTCACACTGCACCCAGGCCATGGGGTAACTGCCATGCAGGTGCCAAGCAGGGGGGGTGATGCCTGCTGCCCCCCACTGCTCTGTGCTATGTGGAGGGAGTTCTGCTACAAGCCGTCAGGCCCTGATCCCCACTGCCAGAGCCAGTGAGTGTGGGACTGTTTTTTTTTTTTCCAAGTGCTGGGAGGCTGGGGCCGGGCGGGGGATGGGGCTGGGCAGGGAAGTCATGGGGGCTTCTCCTGCCGCTCCCCCAACTGGGCCCGCCCCTCCCCCCCACAGG
>NW_005842141.1:1052087-1054738 GCF_000455745.1 Alligator sinensis
ACATCCTGCAACCCTCTGCCCCCCTCCCCAAGTAACATGACCCCCCGCCCCAGCTGGGCAGCTTGTCCCAGGCCCAATCCCTCCCTTCCCCATGCCCCTTCCCTCTCCTCTCCCCCAGCCCCAAGAGACTTATCAGCTGTAGGCAGCTGTCAACTGCCTGTTTGGTGTATGACCAAATCTCTGAATCAGCCGAATCTTTTTCTGAAGCTTTTCTGAATCAATTCAGATGCTTCAAATTGATTCGGAACTTTTACTTGGTCTCCCGATTCGATTCAGATTTGGAGATTTGGGCCCCAAATCCGGCTAAATCTCCTCCAAATCGAATCAGCTACCGAAGCTTCGCACAGCCCTACTGGAAATGGCATGGACAGGAATCTCTTTAGCACCAACTGGATAGGTTCCAGATCCAAGATAGCCAACACCTCCATTACTTATCTTCAATGTGCTGGTGATTATCATGTGTGCACACTCAATTGAAGAGCTCCAGGTCACTCTTGACTGCTTCGGTAAAGTGTATGAAATTATTGGACTCCTTGTCAACCTTACAAAAAACAAGATCCTTTACCAGCACACTCCAAATCAACCAGCTGTTCCTCCACTTGTTACAGTTAGTGGGCAAGCCTTGTAGATTGTTGAGCATTTCCCCTACCTGGGTAGCCACCTTTCCCAACATGTAAACCTAGACAATGGTATTCAATCCCAATGCTGCTTTTGGACATCTCCAAAATCATGTTTTGATAATCATGACATCAGGACTCAAACCCAAATTCTTGTCTAACAGGATGTTGTCATCCCTACCTGGCTGTTTGGGTATAAAATTTGGACAATCTGTCAGAAACACCTAAAGGCTTTGGAACATTACCATTGGCAATGTCTTCAGAAAATCTTCCATATTAATTGGAAGGACAGAAGAATGATTCCCATTCTTGCTCCAACAAACACCACCAGCGCTGAAACCATGTTTATACAACACCAGCTTCTTTAGGACATGTTATAAGGATGCCTGACAACCAGGTCCCAAAATATGTCCTATACTCCTAACTCACCAATGGTTACCACTTTAGAGGTAGGCAAAATAAGAGATTCAAAGACACCTTGCAGGTCAATCTGAAGAAATGCGATATTAACATCCATACCTGGGAGGCTTGAGCTCTGAATCATCCCTAATGGTGTCATGGTATTGTGTGACAAGATACTGATCTTTTTGAGCAAACTCACCTTTCTATGGAGGTAGATAAACAAGCCAGAAATATTTGACATGTCTGCAGTATAAACGTGTGGATCTTAGAATGTTCTCCTTATTCATCTCTGGACTCACTGATGACTTCACTATTTACTGGAAAACTGTCATCCTCTTATCAAGGGACTGCCAACACCAAAGACAGTACACATCAGCTTTTCTAGCACGCCAAGTGTATTTTCCTGCAGAATTTCTGAGAATAAACCCGTCAGTAATTATCCTTGGCCTGGTTCATTCAATATAAAATTCAGTTATACCTTCTTTGAACTTTTGCAACATGTTACTTCTGGGGCTTTGAAAGGTTTGGGTAGAAATTCTCTAGTTGATCTATTACACAGTTCTGAGAAGTGAGAACTTTGTATCCTCTTATCAATTATAGGCAACTCTCGCCATTCACAGGGGATATGTTCTCGTATCTCCCGCCGATGGCAAAATCTGCGAATAAGTTACTGTGTTCATGAAAGCAGTGCCCTGGCAGCTGGGGGTGGGGGCACAGCTCCAGTCATGACAGCAAGAGCGCAGTGCCAGCAAGTGCAGAGCTCCCGAGGAGCTCCTGTAAGTGTATAAAGTGTATTCAAAATGCGGGTGTGGCATTCACGAATATTTGAAACCGCGAATACCGAACCCGCGAATAGCAAGGGTTTCCTGTAATAATTTATAGAAAATACCTCCAAGAATTTGTGCTTACACTTCAAATTTTCATAAAAGGTTGATTAATGCAAAACCATTTTCTCACTAGGGACAAACACCTTATTTCTTTTTGTAAATGCATTTAGTTTTCTGCCTTTCCTCATATCCTATTTTTAAATCCCTGCTTCTTGCTATATCTTTTTTGACCAAGGTTATTTGTAATTTATAGTTTCATAGTTTGTAGGTTGGAAGGGACCTTGACAGATCATCAAGTCCGACCCCCTGCCATGGCAGGAAAGAGCACTGGGGTCAAGCGACCCCGGTAAGGTGTTTATCTAACCTCCTCTTAAAGACCCCAGGGTAGGAGCCAGCAATTTAAATTGCATCTCGTTTAGTTTCCTGCAAAGCGAGTGTACGTACTCATGTTCATGTTTAGCAAGCAAAGAGTATAGTACAAGAACTTTATTTATTTATTACCTAAACAAAAATAAGAAATAAAGGTTGACAAGAAATATGATTCCTTTTTGCACACTGAGGCAAAATTGTGGCTTTTTAAGAGAGACACCACAAAGCAGCCCTGTGATTAAGGTAGCTGTCTTGAAAGTGAGAGATGCAGGTTCAAATCCTTGTTCTTCCCGATTTACTCTGGGAGCTCATATTTCTATTTCCCATGCAGCTGGTAAATTTCATGTATTTGAGGATGTTGCCTATTCTGGTCTGAGCCACTTTCACTCTTTCAAGTTAGAACTGTTTTACTTTGCATAAATAATCAAATATTCCT
>NW_005842141.1:1054769-1058004 GCF_000455745.1 Alligator sinensis
TCCTGCTGGCTACTGAGTGGTTGTCTTTCTGCCTGGCCAGAACCTCATATGAAACATTTGTGGAAATCACTGTGTCCCAAAAGGAAGTTAGGTATTGTTGGACTACCATCATCCAAGCAAAATTCCCAGCTAGTCCTAATAATAGAATGTTGCTCATGGCAAAGATTGGGCCATTTTACAAGGGAATTCTTGATCATAATACCTGGAGATAGATCCATTTCTGTCCTCTGCAGAGAAATTTCTGAGTGTTGCATGTTTCCTGGCATCTTGAATTAACAGTATGGTACAGAGTTGCTTTTTTTTTTTTGGCTTGGCCCCAGTTTGTTCTTTACTCTTCCCAGTGTTGACATATTTCTTATTCTTCTCAGGAAACTCACTGTATATACCGAAGGCGAATTTTATCCCAGTGACAGCATTTAGCTTATGTGCTAGCTCTGTGTTTGTCACTACTGGAGATTCTCCAGTTATTTTGCATTTTGTTAGCTGCAGCTTGTGGATTCATCATACTAGAAATCGCTTGTAATATTGGCATGTGTGGTAGGAAGTAAGCAGGGATTTTATTTAAGGGAAATGTTCATTGAACAAACTTTGACTATAGAAACCAAAATCCACCTACAGATGAGACTGCTGTAGGAGAGAAAAGGAGAGAATATGCCATTTTGTTACTCTAAGCAAAGAGATGAGACAATGGCCAAACTTATTATTACCATATTTACCCAAACCCAAGATGACACCAAATTTAAGATGACCCCCCAATTATTAGGTTCTAGACATGAAAAATTATAAGTTTGTTTTAATTTTCTATGTATAGAATCTAGTTATTGGAGGGTCCTCTTAAATTCATTCCCCCCACCACTGCCACAGGGAAAGTAGTGGCAGGGAAAGCAGTGACTGGGGGGCAGGCAACCTGCCCTATGCCCCTTGTGCCCCTGCTCCACATTTACCCCCATGGTTGCCCCTGCATTGCCTGTTTGACCCAGTGCCTTCCCCTCCTCACACTTGTCTGTCTCTAGTGCCCTTTTCCTCTCCCCCTCCCCACCACTTACCTTTGCAGCTGCTTTGGCTCTGTCTTTGCTGTGTGCATGGAGTATTTGGCCATGCCAGGCAGTAGCAGTAGCAGTGGCCCGTACTTGAATCTAAGATGAGCATTTTTTCCCTCCTCTAGTCCCTGCCCCCCGCCCCAGGTTATGTGGGGGTTGTTTTAGATTCGAGTAAATGTGGTACTTATACTTCCCAGAGTAAGGCAGGCATTATGCACATGATGCGCAACAGACCCAAAGAATTTTCATAAAAGCCCCTGCCCAAAAAAATTTGCCAGCTAAAGCTCTACACTTATATTGAGAACTACACAGGGCAAAACCTTTTTGTTGCAGGTTCCTTGATTTCAATGGAGTTCTAAACAGCATAGGGGTCTACTCACACAGTTCTTAATGCAGGATCTAGACATAATATAAATAGGTGCCACTTACATGGATAAAACAAAAGAGAACCACTTCTAAAGAGAATAAATGGGATATTTTTGTGATTGGTGAGGTACTAGTTCAGGCTTATAAAACATGGAAGGGTTACTAGTAACAAATGTTTAAAAATTAAAACAGGTTCTAGCTGCCAAATACAGGAGAGGTTTAAAAAAATACAAGAAACTAAACTGAATGAATTAAAAATAACAAGGATTAAAGTAAAAAATAGCAAATAGGAAGCAGATTTAGTTATAGGAGCAGTTACACGAGGCCTCAATGTGTGAGGAGTGAAAGGACTATGAAGAAGTGGAGTGGTAAAAGGCAGCGGGCAAAACAGACACATGTGAGGAAATAGAAAGCCAAAAGACATTTTTGATGTATTGTTTACACTGTCCTCTCCCCTTCTCAATAAATGGCGCATATTTGGTTTGTAAGTTTTTTAGGGTAAGCCTTTTTTTCTTTTCTTTTTTTTTTCTGTCAAGGGTCTACCATGCCTTGAAGGACTGTGTGGAAAAAAAGCAATAATAATAATACCACGCACTGTTTTTCTTCCATTCTCAAAACAGTACTGTACAGGGATATTCCCATTTTACTAGAGTTCTGTAGGCTGAAATGAATCTGTATACACAAAACCCTCCCAGCTGTAGACTCTCAGTTGTCTTTAATGTCAATAGATCAGACAGGGTATTTGAAATTGTTTAGGGCAAAATTCTGTTCTCTGTGCTGAATAGTGGATCTTTTCATCCATATTTTGTTATCTCAGCAGAGGGCTGTTCATATAGGAATGAGGAGGAATACAACAGTGAAAGAGTAGAAAAGAGAACTTTGCCCTGCATGATCTTGTAGTAGTCCTGCATATTTAAACTGAATGCTGTTTGCCATTCTGGTTGAGATAAGGCAAGCCATGTCCTGGACAGCTCTGTTGTTTACTTTGTCTTCAATTATAAATGTCTGCTCTGAGATTTACTGTGACACACAAGTGATCAGCAATGTATTCTACCTAAACAGGATGTCAGCCTAACAAATATTGCTGGCACAGCATCCCCTCTTCTTTACTTTCCAGAGTTGGTTTTAAATATCATACTGTTTAATAATGCAAGAGCAAGATTGAGCCAGATTACTGTCCCTTGCTAAAAATAGTTGTTTTGGTAATCTTGTTTGAACTTTAACAAAGCTTCATCTTGTAGATCCTGGGTTCTTTGGGACTATAGACGTTATAGATCTACAGAAAGTACAGGGAATAGACTTTGTTAGTGTTCTGTCTGTTAACCCTAATTCCTCCAAATTCTGGTTTGGACAATTAAAGAACAAACATCCTCGTTGGAAGGTTAATGGCAAGAGGTCCCTGCAAGAGACAGCATAAAGGAGGCTTACTGCAGCTTGAACAGTTCTGTGTCTGGACTCTAAAATCAGATTTCTACTTTCCCTCATGTCATGAGCAAGTCAGAAGGAAGCAATAGGTCTCTAGAAGATAAGGTGAGGAATAAGAACAAGGCTAGCAGCATGGGATTTCACCTATAATAAGCAGACAAAATCCTCTTGTACCATCACAGTAAGAAGGAGCAGGAGTAGGTAGAAGTTGGTTATCACCTAGAGCCAATGGGACATGTGTTCAAAATCAGATTAGCTGCTTGAATGACAATGATGAAATGGCGTAAGTGCCAGCCTTCAAGTTATCAGAAATGAGTTGTCTAAAATGCTTTGCACCTTCCCATTCATGTAAACACTTTGGAACTACTGTGTTTATTCAAATATAAGATGATCCTGATAAGAAG
>NW_005842141.1:1058014-1094763 GCF_000455745.1 Alligator sinensis
TAAATTTATAAATTTGTTATAATTTTCCAGGTATAGAATCTAATTATTGGAGGTTTGCCTTGAATTTGTCCCCCTCCCAGTGGTACACCAGGGAAAATAAATCTGGGGGCCAGGGGGTCAAGTAGCCCCCTTGTTCTCTTCCCCTCCAACTTCTTTCCCCACGACCCCTTCCCCCATTTTATTGCCAGACCCTTCTCTCTCTGAGCACGTGGAAGTGAGAAACAAATTTGAAACACTAATCTTGAAATAAACATATCTCTAGTAACTTACATACAGGGAAATTACTGTGGGTACCCAGAGGCACCCAGAACTGATGCAGTTTACCTCTTTTGAAACTGCTTCAAGTTTTAGCATGGGTATTCCATAAACACACTTAAGCAGCACTTCTGTACCTACTTGTATTCAGTACAGACTATGTATGACATTAGTCCAAAGTCAAAAGGCTCATGATTTATCAATTAATTTATTGGGTTAGGCCTCAGCAGAGACAACAGTATTTCAAGCCATGATGTTGCACTTAAACTTGATTAAGGGGTGGTACGAATGGAATGAAATGATCAGTGAGACTATTTCAGTCTCAAATCCTAATTTGTTGAACACTTAAGCAATACCACTACCCAAGCAAAAACCCCAAGCAGTCTGTAAATTAATTCTTACACAAACCTTCTGAATGATGCATGATGACTCAGCTGGCCAGGCATGATCACGGCACTGGGGATCACAGTTTTGACCGGCATGGTCTCCTCTTGCTCGGTGACAGCTCCCCCAGACTTAAGGTTTTTTTTTCCCTTAGGCTTTATATACCCTTTTACAACCCTCTTTTGTATATTCCATATATCGTCATATTGTAGATCCTTACCAGTTACCTTTTACAATAGTTATTTTCTCATCAATCTGTCACCCTCAGTCTGTTTCTTTTTAACTTACTTCTCACCTACTGAGCCATCCTTGGGCTTGTTTTGCTTCTCTATTCTATCTTGTTTCTCTATATTCTGTGGCTGTCTACTTTTTGTTTTGCTTACAACAGTTGTTTAAATTGCTTCTATGCTAGTTTCACTTGCAGCTAATGGTGTCCATTCAAAAAATAGCATCAGTTAAGTCAAGGCAGCTTACAAGCCTACAGTGGTAACCCCTCCCCTCCCCCCACCCCAAGGTCAGCACTGTTCAGTAGGTGTGGGTACTCCAGATATCCCCCCACAAATGATGTGTGCTAATTAGCATCCCTCCCCCGCACCGATGACTGGAACCAGGTGTTCTTGTCATGAGTCCTGGGATCTTCCAAACATTTATATGTTAAGGAGGCACAGGTCAGCCTGGCCCAGCTGCGTCTCATGGGGGCCAGGGTAACACTTATCATATGTGACAGGCTGACAGAGGAGGCAACAGAGGAATTCTGGATAAGCTGTTTTGGATCCCATTCAGTGATTTTTGCCAAACATGTAAGGCTGGTGAAAAAACAGGAATCATTGGAAATGGTAAAGAAAGATGCAGTTCATGCATGGGAATGAAGTGGAAGCCAAAATGTATTCAATATAGTGGCTCACTATTACTTGGAAAAGAGTCATTGTTGAGGGGAACTGAGCACAAGGGCACTACCATATGTCTTATTCAGATGGGGTGCACTAGTCTATTCCTGTGGTAGGTTTCTAGCAGCATATCAAATGTAGCATTTTTGGCACTAAGGGGAAGGGGTCAGAGCTAGCTCTGGTATTGAAGGTTCCCATCAGCATATTTGCCCCATATGGGCCATGTATTTTATAGTCATCCTGAGTGTTTGCTGCATTTAATCAACTTCATCGTTGGTTTCCATGGCTGAGCGTAAGCTGCTTTTGGCAGTGGTTTAATGATAGACAATATATTTAGTGAGGTATCCTTGTATGCGGATATAAGATTAGGGACTTTTTTCCTCATGTTGATTGGGGGAAAATACTCATCTTATATTTGAGTAAGTATGGTGATCATTTTGATTGGTGGGTGGTGGCTCCACTCAGAAGAGTGAGCTATATATATGGAACCTACTTATAATAAAAAAGGAAGTTGCTACTCCTTTGTTTCTGTGGAAGAACACTGTCATTTACAAGGTCTGTTTCCAATGGTACTGAAATTCTGTTTATGGTGAAGTCCTGTGAAAAACATAACTTTAATACAAAAGGCCTCCAGTCTGTGGAACTTGAACTCTTATCTTTCTGAAATACACTGCCTGGGAAGATGGACTGTTTGTTTTTCTACAGTTTTGCTTTTATTCTGCAGCTGTTTTAAGGAAATGTTTCAAGGTTTCACTTCAACAATGGGATAAAACTGTTCTTTTAAGTTGTTTTAGTAGTTTCCTTTTATCCTTTAATCTGAAAACTTCAAAATGATATAGTTGAAGCTTGGGGATATTTTCCATGGTAGGCTGGAGTATTCAGAGTGAAATCGGCTTGGTCATTGCAGATTTCATTTGAAGTATTGTGTTTTGTTCTTTCCTTCCATGTAACCAACAGTTAATGAGAAAATAACTGAGATACTTTTTTGTCTGCTGGAGCAGAGTTCATCTCAAGACCATAATTTACTTTTTTCACATGACTGACATGGAGTCTACAATTTTGTTGAACTGTGAGCGCTCCTAGAAACCTAATGTTGAACGTAGTTCACTGTTTCAGAGAGAGAGGTGCAGCACCAGCATAAGTTATAAGAAACACTTGCAAAAAATGCTTTACTGTAAAATGTTTTTTATAAAATAACCCACGAGTCATAAGCCAAATTTAAATGAACTATCTGATATTACACATTACAGAAATATGTTGTCATTCTATTTCAAGTAACGAAGATTGGTATATAAATTATAAGAACATATCAAGGACTGAGGTTCTATCAGATTTTTTTCTCCTCTGAAACAATTGCAAGAATGCATAGAAAATAACTTAACATATATGGGTGTGTGTAGATGAAATGGGGGCCCTAAATTGAAGTGGTGGGCTTTTAAAAACACCGCTTCAATTTAGGGCTAATTAAACCCCCGTGTCGTGCACATGCCCGACTTACCTGCCTCTCCGGTGGCGGAGCGGGGAGGGCAAGCTGCCGGCGGGGAACGCCGGCCCCGGGCCGGCGGGTACAGCAGTCCCTGGGCTCCAGGGAGAGGGGGGAGGCTGGTGCTTCCCTCCGCAGCAGTGGCACCCCACCACTAGGAGGCACCTGCCCGCAGGCACCCAGCTTGGGCAGTCCCAGGGGTCACCGCAGTCATGGAGGGAAGCACCAGGCCCCCACACAGCTCAGGCAGGCAGGCAGGCTCCTGGGGAAAAAAAAAAAAATTGGGCTTCACACTTTTTTTTTTCCTCTCTTGGGCAGAGCTTGCCTTCCCGGGCTGCTGCCAGGCTGCCTGCAGGGCTTCCTGCAGAGCCCCTGAGCTCCGCGGCTGTTAGGGCATCAAACTAAAACCCAAAGTCATTTAAGGCGCATTACACTGCTAAATTTGCTCCAGTGGCTGTAATTGATGTGCAATATGCGGCCGAGGTGTGCAAACACCGACACCATTAAAGAAGTGCAAAAGCATTTAACCCACTTTATAATGTCGTGCATACATGCCCCTCATTGCGTCTACACACAGCCTATGGTTTTTATTTGAAAAGAGGTCTCTTTAACTCTGTCTTTAAACAGATAGGCAAACTGGGATCTGTATCCATATTGATGGATGACCAGACCTCACCTATCTTGTCCACTACTGCGCAGTGTGATGCATTATATACATATGCACGTATGTATAGTGCAGCATACATACATGTGCATGTGTTTGAGGACTAAAGAGATACAAAGAACCAGCTCCTCCAACAAAGAAGCCAAGAAGCATCCTGAGGACCTTCTGTTAGAGACCTTTAAGCTCTGAGGAGTCCAGTGCATTCCCAGATGTCAACTTGGGGGATTCCCAAGTGTCAACTTGGGGGATTTGAAATCAGTAATCATATCTAACAGAGAAACACCGGGGTGGGGAGGGTAATACAAGACCTGCTACTCCATCAAGGGAGCTTGCATACAAACTATTGATGCTTGTTGAACATTTTGGGGAACAGAACACTTCGATTTTATCTGGACTCCCTTGTGCAGTGGATTTATAGAATAGCATTTTGTATGAACTGTTACTTATGCAGTGCCCCGTGTTTTCAAATATTTAAAATTCTATCTTAAATAATTTTTCAACCAAACCTAGCCGAACACAAAGCCACTGACTTGAACCTTGAGTTCCTCACATCTTTTGCCTCAGTGGGGAAAGGATTTTGTCTTGTGGACATTTTGGAGCTCCTGCAGGGTTCTTGGAAGCATCCTAGTAACTCCTTCTTTACATTCCCACTTCATGAAGAATGTGTAAATTAATAGTGCTGTTACAAGACTACTCGCTAGTAATATGCCTTTGCCTTGCAGTGTCTATACAATTTTTCTTTTTTTTCCTCCACTGTAAAAGAACAAACAAACAAAAACTCTTCTGTGAAAATTACAGGTGCCAGATAGAGCTGGACAGGATTTTTTTGACAAAACTGTTTTTCTGTTGTTGTTGGAAGATGGTAAAGTTGTTAAAAGTGAAACATTTCCATGAACGTGTCAGTTTCAACAAAACATTTGTCAGAAAACGTTTCTCAGGACTGGCCTTCTTGCATGCATACCAGCCTCTGGCTTCGTTACTATTCATTCCATCCAGGAAGAGTGCACACACCAACTGCAGATGCTTCCTCAGCCTGACAAAGGGTATTTGTACCTGAAAGCTTGCAAAGAAGAATTTTTCCAACTATTTGAGTTATTCAAATAAAAGATACCAGATTGACCACAAGAACCTTGTCAGGAATACAATGGAATTTCTGGGGATAGAGAGAAAAAGATGGAGAGAATAACATCCAATCCAGAATAGCTCATAGCTTGGTGGCTTGGACACACACCTGGAGTGTGGAAGACACAAGGGAAACCTTCTGCTCTTCTGTTCTCCCGAATCCCAAAGGAGGACCATAAACTTTGAGATATGGAGTTTTTTCATTGGCCCAGTGAAATATTTAGACAGAGGAACAGGTTCTACTCAAGAGACTGAGTGAGAAAGAGATGGAGACAGACTTTTAAACCCACGTTTACTTTGGGATGTGAGCGTATGGTAAGGTAGACTTAAATTTAGGTCTGTAATATCCCAGGTGCATAACCTGAGTACTAGGCTGTTCTAGTGTGTGGAGGTGTTTCTGTTTTCCTTTCTCTCTCTCTCTTCCCTTGCTTTTTCTCTTTTGTTTTGAAGTACTGTGTATGCATGTGTATATTTATACCCTATACACATATAAATAAAGTTTGGAGGGGAAGATGCAAAGTGAAAATGTTTTTGAATTTTTAATTTTTTTTCTGGGATTGAAATAGTTACTCATCAAGCTTTTGTCTCAGATTAAACTGTTACAGTTGGAGCAGCAGGATCTGGTTGCTCAGATCAGGATGGAGCATTGCATGTCTGAACATGTAGTCTTCTGCACTCAGAGTCCAAGGTAAAGGTGAGAGTACACAAACTACAACTTTATGGGTACACTCAGCTAACAAGCTGCCCTTCACCCACCCTTGGCTGCTGCTCGAGGTACTACTATTACTTCTGTTGTCTGACAGCGAGTAGTTAATCAGTAACTCAAACACAAGCACTGCCTAGGAAAATATGCAATTCTTAATATTTATATCTGTTATCTGTTGTTTTTCAGTAGCTTTCCGAAGCTTGAGACAAATCCACAGCCTAGGCTGCTGCTTCTATCATATGAAACTTCAGTAACATTCTAGCAACTCAGTTTTTCCCCTCTTAATAATAGTGAATGTCCCTTTTTTTTTTCTTTGCAGTAAAGCTGTGATGGATCTCTTGGTTGATTTGTGCAGCTGCTACCACTTAAATCCAGCCCACCATACTCTTGAACTGAAGTCTTGGGAGTCACAGCAACCTTTGAATTACAAGCCAAATACTTTGATAGGGGTGCTGGATCTTCAGACAGTACTTCTGAAGGAGAAGGTCCCTGAAGGAAAGACAAAACGACCCCCACCTAAGGTCCCTGAGGTCAGTACCGCCTGGCATTAGAACAGGTGCTATGAACCACTATCACAGTTTCTAACAGGGATGCTGCTGCTACTTGTTCCACTTTTCTTATCTTCAAGCCTGAAGGGGAGAGGCTCAAATTTTCTTTTTATACAGTTTGAATAGTCATCAACTAAACTGGTTAAGCTAGAGTGGTAAATCAATCCAATCTCTAACATTATCATGTAATGGTAAAGTCAGATAAAATTCTTAATGCACAGTATACGAATATGTCTCAGGATTTCTAACTACACTTAAATATCATCAAGGAAGGTACATATGTATCTTGAAAAATAACATTGTTAAAATGCACTGGGCTTTTATTTCTCTTGGCCACATCCAGTGTGCTGGCTTTTGTGAGCAGAGGTGATATAGGAGCTGCAGTTCCCAGTTCAAGGAATCCTTAGTTGGCAATATTCCACCAATTTGGTGATTCCTTTGTACATGTGGCTCAGCATACAGGGGTTACACAGTGATTCAGATCATGGATCACACTGCTTCTATCTTTCAGTTATATGAATTCAGAGATCCTTATTCCTTAAACAGAAATATGGTTTCCCAGCATTTGGTTTTGGAAGAGTTTTCTGGACTTCCATGTGATTAACTTTAAACTCTTTCTGAAGGTGCTTTACTTTGCTGTGAAAGTAATTAGTTCATACTTAAGATAGGATTTCTAGTGCATGACTGTGTCTGATTTTGCTCTCTGGCTAAATTGCCCTTATGACTCACTCCCCAGTGAACAAGATTAGGTGTTTAAACTTTTTGCCCAAGAGTAACTTTCCCCATGTGAATCACTAGATTTGCATTTGAAAGATGAAGGAAAACAAGTATCTATCTCTTCTGTGTTATTTAAATGGTGGAAGCATCACTGTGGGGACCTGAATCTAGAGACTGACAGTGTTTTTTCCCTTTTCTGTCTCAGAAATCAGTAAGGCTGGTGGTGAATTACCTCAAGACACAAAAGGCAGTGGTTCGCGTTAGTCCTGAGGTGCCTCTGCATAACATCATCCCTGCCATTTGTGAAAAGTGCGAAGTCAGCCAGGAGCATGTTGTCCTCCTGAGGGACAACATCACTGGGGAAGAGCTGGAGCTTACCAAGTCCTTGGATGAGCTGGGGATAAAGGAACTATATGCCTGGGATAGGAAAAGAGGTGAGTCAAGATTAATACCACCTATTGTCACTTAGTGATAAACCCAGAGTCACACCTGCGGCCTGATCGGTATTAACACCATCATCGCTGATTTATTATTTAAATAGGATTGCATCCATTTCAGCTTTATAGAGCTACTTGGGTTGTATAAGCACAGCCAGTTGCAGCAGCAGTGACAACAGTGCACTCAGCTGTCACCCAGGAGTCCCTAGCTCATAAATAGTGTGTGTTCCTGGGCAGCCTGCCAGTGGAGGCCACCAGCTGTCAAGGAGGTGATTGGCCTGCTCTAAAGATGTGAAGGAGGAGCCTTGCTGCCTCCCAGCTTTGCTATAAACAGGGGGTGCACATACCCTGGGACTGTGTCCAGAGAGAGCTGTTCTCTCACCTGTACTGTGAGACATAGGAAAAAGTCATGGCAGCCGGTAGAAGTGGGAAGAGCAGAAATATACTAGAGATTATGAGAAACAATTGCAGATAAATGCAGATGCAGTTCTTCCTATGAACAAAGCTATTTACTAATAGTGAAGAGGACCTAAGGAGGTATTTGTCTTTAAAATGTTGTTCATTTGTGAATTGTCTTTTTTTCCCATTTTTATTCTAATGACGCCTACCTGGACTCAAATTTAATCAGACTGCTTGTTGATTCAGATAGCATAAATATTAAACATGCTTTAAAAATTCAAAGCTGATGTTGATAAGCGTGACTCCTTTTGCTGTCAGAAAGTGATCTTTATTAAAAATGGCTTCCTGCGGTTTGTCACAATCAGAAGCTCTTCTAGGGGCACTGACTTTGTTATTTATTCCTCCACTGTATATGGCCTTAGGCAGGGTTATCTTTTATTTATACCGTAATTTATTTATGTTGGTGCTTTGTCTCTTCTTTCAAATCCCTCTGAATGACAGTTTTATTTTGGTATAATCTAAATTTCAATGTGTTTACACCTTAAATTAAACGAAATGTCTTCTTTCACTTCGAGTTGGTGAGAGTCTCAAAAGAGATCCACAAAATACAGTGCTACTTACTGCCACAACTCAAATGCGGGTTTTCATTTTTATATATTTAATTAAATTAACCACTCCGGAGTTATGCATTGTGTTTGCAGAGAGTTCTCTATCAAGCCATAGTATGCCTCAGTGATATCTTGCTAGATAATTAGTTTTGGCTTTCTGAAAGCATTTTTTTCCTTTAAATTTGAATATTTGAACAAGAAAAATGACAGTGTGATTAGTAGTATGTACCAGTAGGTCCTGGTGAGCACTATAATTTTTTTATATAGGAAGAGTCCTGTTGAAGTCAACATAAGTGCAGGTGTCTACAGTAGCAGATTCAATTTCAAGATCAGTACAATGTCCATCATTTATTAGTCACATCCGACAGATCATTTTTATTTTAATAACCAGAGATTCTAATAAGCGCCAGCAAAGTAAAGAAAGTAAACTAAGAAGCTCATACAAATGTTATGATCATGCATGCTCAGTTGTCACCAGCTGTTACATAGCAACCTAGCTATGCAAAGAACATGCACACACGTGGACTTGATTAGAGTACTTGATTGAGTAATGAAAAAGCTTGTTAGGTGTAGAGTGCACTTTCAGATAGCGGCGGATTCCATTGAATGGTATGCTAGTAAATAGCCGAAAATGCCTGGACTTATGGCTCTTGGTTTTAATTCTGATATGTAGCTGATTCCATTAAGCAAGATTCTAATAAACAGCAGATGCTGTTGCTGACTAGTACATTGCAGAATATGAAATCCATTGCACCAAGTGACTGAAAAATTCTTTGTATCATCTCATTATCCCTTTTATCAGAGTAACATATTTTCTGGGCCCACATGTTCTTCTGGGGCACTCATATGTTCCTCGTATGTTTTATTATGTCTGCCTGTGTTTGCATAGAACCAGAGAAATAAGAAGTAATAATTTAAATAAAATTTATCTAGTGCAGTCTTTTGAACATAATTTTTTCTCACAAGATTTTGATGGCATTCCTAGGGAGAGGTTTCCAGGGATATCAGTGGCAGTCACCTGCTTATCTGGGCTGCAGAATGGGCACTTGCGTTGTTAATGATAAGGAGAAGTTGGCCTCCTGTTCACCTTTTTATTTGGGAGGGATCCCCTAAAAAAACCTACTTATGTCATTGCATGTGCTGAAGAACACATGCTGTAAGTAAGAGCTGATTTTAGATGAGCTGACTGATTGGCACCTTCCTTTGCCCAAGACATGAACACTTCATTCAAAGTTAAAAGACTTGTTAAAAGATAAACTCTGCTGCCACCTACTTACATTTTTTCTTTTAGCAACTGAAGCAGCCTCTGTAAAGGTCAGGAATGAAAACAAAGCTCTTTCCTCAGATAAGTGTTCTGCAGCTCCAAACAGCAGCCTTGCATGTCCAGTTTCAGAAAAAGCCATTCTTAACAGTGCTTGTGAAGGCATATACTAAGACTAATGAATCATATCTGTGGTTTACCAGGTGATTTGTCTGACCTCTAATGTGTTTTTTCTTGTCCTTTCAACGCTTTCCTTTTTCAGCCCCTCCATCAAAAACTCAGTCTGAACCTTCTCTGAACTATAGAGGTACTGTACAACCATGTTTGGGAAAAATCAGTCTCCCCTCCAGGTTGTCTTTAGCATGGCTATGATAGCTAGATTTTTAAGATTCTGGCATGAAACACTGCAGAAAAAAGAGCTGGTTTAATTCCCTGTGTTGTATCCTAGATTGTTTTATTTACCTTGCAGACTGACAATGTCACATGCCCATGTCTCTAGTCAAAGCAAAAATAGAACAACTGCTATTAATATGTCAACATATCATTAACACGATTGCCTAATGGTATATGGACAATAAGGGTGCAGACAGACATAACACTTAAACTGTTCCAAAAACGTCACTGATTGGGAATTGGTTCATAGATGTCCCTGGACCGAAGTGTCCACATGAACACTGCTAAGGGTTCCAAGTAAAACTTCACCTTTTAAGGATTGCAGTGCTGCCAAAATGCCTCCAGGAGTTGGTAGAGTACACAGACCATCATGCCTTCCAAGCGTCAGTGCTCAGAGTTTCCCCAGGATGCCCCTACAGGGAGGAAGACCCGGATTGAGGCGGTAGTTGGAGTGGAGGGGTTGCCAGGGATTGGGGAGGGGTGAGAGGGGCTCGTTGTACCCATGCTTGTGGTTCCCAGGGGGCTGGGTGATCTGCCCTCCCTGTCTTTGGTCTCTGTTGGCAATAAAACTTTGAGCAGTAGAGTCTTGGTTGCATCCCAGAGCAGCCCCATTGTCCTGGATGGGTTGGGGGGAGGGGGGGAGTGACATACACTGCATTGTGGGATGCCTGGAGGACTGACAATACTAAGCACAGAATGCTCTGTGTCTGTACATAACACTGAACTAGTTCAAGGAGGACTGGCTCAAAATAGTACTTGATTTTCCTGGTGCGCTTTTGAAATGTTCCAGGAAGTTTAAACCAGTCTAAAGTGGCATACACTTTTAGACTCTTGGGTTTGAAAGTGTATTTAGAATGTTCTAAGTGTTACGTCTGTCCATACCCTACATAAATTTCCATGACCATAACTGTTTGCTTTTCTGAAAGTTGGACATTCAGATCTGTCTCGTGGATTTGAAATTCACAGATAAGCAAAGATGGGCCCTGAGATATTCAGCTGATTAGGAATCTCTACCATACTTATTAATAAATTAAAAAAAAACAGGGTGCATGGGATAAATGTGGATAAATGTTGAATATTAAGCATGACCACTGCACTTGTTCTGGTTGCAATTGTGCTACTTTGGCAGGTAAATGGAAAATGTATGTGTTTACTGCCTCAAATGTCCTTTTTGTATCTGTTATTATGTATTGGGGTCATTGTGTTAGTGGAAAAACACAAAGTAACATACTTGCAAATTTTTGAGTGGAGTAAAAACTTCTGTGAGAAATCATAGAGAAGTAGGGCTGGAAGGGACTTCCATAGGTCATCAAGTCCAACCCCATGCCTGAAGCAGGATCATTCTTATCCAAACTAGGCCATAAAAATTCCTAATCCAACCTCTTAGTAAAATTACTGTCAACTCTGACATAACACAAGACAACACCCTAACCTGCCACAGGTAAAGGTGAAGGATGATGGCAGCCAACATCCTGCTTTTGTAAAAGGTTGTTAATATATATTTAAGAGATCCCAGGTAGGGGTTACACACACCCCCATCACAGAGGAAGGCCCCTACAGTCCATACCAGTCTGACCATGAGGCAAAATTTCTTCTTGACCCTAAGTATGGTAATCAGTCTGACTCTGAGGGGAGAGGGAAGACCCTCTAACCTCCAACTTTAAGTCTCAGGAGGAGCACTGCCACACTCCAGTCAAAATCTCTAGCCTTGGCTACAGCCAACACCCAGTGTCTGTCAGGAAGGCTTAAAAAGAAAACCCTGATATATTTGTCCAAAATTTCATTCATAAAATGCATCAGTTAATGCATTTGCCACTACCCTTCCCATCATACTGTTTTTTTCTCAGATTGTGGGCTTTTCAGTTGGATGCTTTTGCTTTAGAAAAGAGTACACAGCGGAAAAGCCCTGCACACAAATAACCTTTCGTGGTCACACCTTGACACATTGATTCCTAAACTTGTAAAAAATGTATGCATGCCAGTGGGCACCAAAGTGTACAGTGGTTCAATCGCATGTTCCTCTAGGGCTGGAAAGGACTTCCATAGGTCATCAAGTCCAACCCCATGCCTGAAGCAGGATCATTCTTATCCAAACTAGGCCATAAAAATTCCTAATCCAACCTCTTAGTAAAATTACTGTCAATGCTGACATAACACAAGACAACACCCTAAACTGCCACCGCTAAAGGTGAAGGATGATGGCAGCCAACATCTGGCATGCCCGTTGGCTGCTATCTGGCATACACAAATGTGTGTAGTGTGTGACTCATTTTGCCAGTAAAGCTAATTGGCCCTCAGTGTTCTATGGCAAGTGATGGATCAGGATCTGTCCCCCTCCCTCTCCCTCCCCTACCCAATTTAGTACAGAAATTAGAATAGTTAGAACGCTCTCCTCTGTGATTGACATTGTGGCCCTGAGTAAAATTATGGCCACACTGAAGTCACTATGAAACTGTTGATTTCAATAGTTTTATTTATCCACTTGACTTCAGCATCTTCTTTCCTCATTTATACTTGCCATTTAGTCAGAGTCAAGATTTACCACATTCACTTGGGAAGAATTTTTTTCCCCAAATTGTTGGTCTGTGAGATCATTATCTTGGCTCAATGCAACTTTCTATAGAGTTTTATCCTAAAAATGTTGGCAGTCTGTTAACTCACCCATGAAATTACATACTTCAGCAAGCTGACCCACAAGTGAGAACCCCTGCATCCATGTGCAGTTCCACTGATGTCAAGAGGGTTCCTCACTGATCCAGAGATTGGCCCATATGAATCTGAACCTAAAATCAAGCCTGTAGATGATGCTTCTTTGTATTTATACATGTGCATCTGTTGTTTCTCAGTAGTTGGATATTTCCTTTACACGTTGGGGGTCAAAAGCTCCCACAGGTTGCAAACAGTTCCCACTAACTCATGTTGACCTTGGGTTATTCCTCTTAAATATCAAGAACTCAATTCTGAAGAATGTACAGGTCCAGCCACCATCTATCCCTAAGCACAGAGATTTCCATTTCAGACTTGCAAATGCAGGCCATGCTTTATAGTCCATATAGGGAAGAGACCTGGTTAGTTTATTGCTGTTAGTTTTGTAACAGTAGAAGGGCATTTTTGCTTCATCTAGGATGGTGTGGGTTTCTGCTTTCTTCTGATTGTCTGTCATATTTACTCTTCTCTCATGCTTGGATCTGCTTTATCTGCTTAACACTTTCTAACTCCTGTCCATGTGAAGAAGCAATCTTTTGTGCGTGACAATGATATGCTTTGTGGGATACACAGCATTACTTACAAGAAATATCTTGGGGCTGTTTTGTGAAATATGTTGCTATTTTATGGTTAAAGCAGGAATTTTAGGTCATTTGGGGTATATTTTCTATTATGAAGCAAATATGGGCCTTACTGGTGGTGACTTTTCTCAGTTTGTTAAAACTTCTGTGTGACGTCCAGGGTGTTACCGTGTACCAGAGCACCATGTTCAGGCCTTGATTAAAGTAATTTGGCATTGATTCAGGCCATTATTCAGGAAGAGCAAATGGTGGAGGGGTGGGGGAACAGCCCTCAGTCAGTGCTGGGCGGTTATATTTATGCAAACTGCAGATTTAACTCAGATCCCCTATAGAAGAATTATGGCCTTCCTTTTTGGCTAGTGCTCATATAAAGCAGAATCCAAGCTAATAGCAGAACAGTTCAGTGGTTATGAGTACATTTTGGGATGTCCTGTCTTTTACCCAGTTTAGGCTGATGTATCTAAGTAGCCCTCTACATGTGTGGTAAAGGCATGATGAGATCTAATGCACAATCCACAAAGTTGTGTCTCTTGCCATGCTACAAGGCAAAAAGCAAGGCCCCGTGCCTGGGAGCCCCCTGAGCTGAGAACTTCCCAACTGCAGAGGGACCCCGCACCCCACCCCAGGGCTGGGACATTGCAGCAGCACCCCATGGCTGCCAGGATCCAGAATGACAGATTGTTGAATATATGGAATAGGATAGCAGGACCCAGAATGACAGATTGTTGAATATATGGAATAGGATAGCATAGGATGAAGGGGATATTAACCCTACAACACAGAGCAACACATAAAAGAAACCCCTTCCCCTGTGCAGAGCAGGGACAAGAGTTTCCTCCATCACCCTGGATTTTGCTCAGCATGAGAAGAGGAAGGGAACCCCTGTGCATGCTCTACGCAGGGAAGGAGTTTGCCTGTGCACTTGGCTCTATGCAGAAGATATAATTTCCCTCCCCATCCCCCCATCCCTTTGCCCAATGCAGGGAGAAGGATTCCCTAGAGCCCTGCTCCACATCTGGGGACAGAAGCCTTTTCACAGCCTGTGCTGCTGTTTCAGATAGATGTGTGGGATAAGGTAGGGGAGGGATGCTGGAGGACCCAGGAAGGACCTGGGACATGCCACATATTCAAATAAAAGCTTGTTAGAAACCAACTACAACATTTTTCTACATTTTTAAAACAACCTCTTTATGGCTGCTTGGTCACTTTTGAAGATGTATTTTTATCATTCAATAATTACTTTGCACGTGTAGCCTCTCCAGAATTACTGCATATCAACCAGTTAATTACATAGTAAATGAAGCATGTGCCAGGGGCCTAAGCCGCTTCAGTAGTGACATGCCACACATTCAAATTAAAACTTGATAGAAACCAGTTATAAAAATGTTTACATTTTTTGAAGCAGCATATTTGTGGCTGGGTGGCCTTTTTATTCTGCAATAATTGCTTTGCATGTGTAGCCAGTCTAAAAGTATGGTACAGTTAATTGCACAATAAACGCAATATGTGCCAGGGCCTATAGTGCTTAAGTAACCAATGTGGATATCCATCTTACAACACTACGCCTGTAAGAACGTTATTTATAAATTCCTGACCCTTGCAACAGCACCCTCAAGCACATACTCCTGGCCTGGGTAAACTGGGTAGCATTACTAGGTGCCAGGGCCAGTTAGCCTGCTCCCGAGCTACTTACCCTACTCTTATGGACACAGAGACATGACTACCTTACTTCCTGTTTCAGAGCCTACTGCCTGAAGCAACTCAGTGTGCTTAAGTGCATTACTGTGATGTATGGTAGATTTACCCTGCAGATGTAACCACCATCACATTTGAGTAAGGTTTGATCTGAAACCCAGTCTAAGGACAGATTCCTACTGACTTCCTAGAGCAGTGGGCCAGACCCTGACTGGCTAAGAATCTATGAAAGTGAGGATGCAGGATCTGGCACTTTATTCCGTTATTTCCCTCATCACTGGCTGTACACACACGAGTTGTTTTTTAAGGACTACAGAGTTAATCCAGGTTCGTTTTAAAATCTGACTTTCTCCCGCTTTACTTTAAGGAGCATAAATATTTTTCCATTATCACTGTTTCAGAAACAAGTCGAAATGCTTCAGTAAGCAGTGATGCAATAGAAAAAGAAAAAAGAGGATTTCTGGGTTTTTTCAAAGTTAATAAAAGAAGCAGCAAGGTAAGTGTTTATATTGTGCTCAATAAGTTGTTTTCTTTCTAGCTTCCTTTTCAGTCCCTTCTGTGTGTCTTATTTTGAAGGTTTGTTCAGTAGGAGAAGAATAAACTACTTTAGGCACATGCATCTTGAACATTTCCATGTTGACTGCATGTCTTTCAGCTCTTAATTGAAGGAGTTGAGTGTATTGAACAGCTAACAAAAGACTTTGTTTTTTAAATGTCAAGCATTTGAGTTCAGTAGGCATTAATAAGGGCAAACATTTGTAAATAAGGCACTTCCCTTCTCATTAACAACATACGCTACTATGTGTGCATTTATGAAGAAATCCATAATGTACGAAGTATCCCTATATATAATAAAAGTGACATCTCTGTATATAAAACAAATACTTAACGTTTCTGCTTTGTGAACATGATCTTCAATTTTTGATTGTAAGTTTAGTAATACCTAAGTTCAGTAATATCTGCAATTGCAGCAGTGCAAGTCCTATGCCTTCAAAAATTATAAGAATGTCTTAAAAATCTTGAGGAAAAAATAGTAAACTTGGGGCTCACTGTTTTGATTTTCACGTCTGAGTTCGTCAGATTAAGTTTTGTCATGATTTTAAACTTTCTCCACAACCATGGGAGCTGGCTTTCTATTTTTTATTTATTTATTTTGAGATTTATACTGAATCCCATCAATCCTGGAATGTTAAGAAAGATATCAAATACCCAAGACTTACAGTCACATTGCAAAAATTGGCAATATTGCAGATGTTTAGCTCTGTTGTCCAGTGCAGGTCTCTTTTACGTACCAACATTGAAATCCTGGCCTTAAAGACAGTTTTGCTATTGGCTTAACTGTAGTCAAGATTTGGCTTAACTTTACCCTTATTGTCAAATTTCTACGTTTTTAGAGAAGTAAGTGAAGGATATGCAGGAGCAATGTTTTGAAAGGGAAAATTTTAGAGGGAATATTTTGTCCATGCCTTGCAGATCTCAAAAATTGCTGAAGATGCTTTTCTAGAAACACTTGCTACTGATCACAGAGGCTAAACCTGCACAGTTTCAGCCCACAAGGTGAATTTTCCAGAAAAAAAGCTGAGAACATGTAAAAACACACATTTATAAGGACAACTGTTTTGCAATCTTAGTATCAGTGCTCATCACTAAATGAATGTGATAAAGTACTATTAAAGTTCACCCCTCTAGGATATCAGCCTGGCAAAGGAATGCTTTGTTTCATGTTTCTTCATTCCTCCCAAGACTACACCAATACACTCAGAAAGTTTGTAAGCATGTTGGATTATTTACTGGAAAATATATGCTTGATGACATTGTTGGTATTAGCTTAATCCTGGACAGTCTTGGAGAGTCAGATTTTTAGAAGTGCACATCTAAGCTTTCAAAAGTGTTTCAGAGCCAATGTTAGGGTCAGATTTTTGAAAGATCTCAACACTTAGTATGTCTCAGGATGTGCTGGTCACCCAAACTCTGTTGTATATCTGGTCTCACCCTTTTTGAAATCCTTGTAAATGACACCTCTGAACTGGTCTTTTTAAGGGACAGAATTTAAGTCAAGTAGGGGCTGTTATCCTCAATAAGAAATTATTTTAGCCTTAAAAGTGAAAAATGGAAGTCCTGAGAGATTGTAGCTCACACTGTGTCAAACAGGAAGTTTTCAGCAAGCCAGGAAGTTGAACCACATTTTCTGGCTTCTAATCTAGTATCTTAAACATGGGACTGCCTTTTCTTCAGCTTGGCTGCATATAATATTGCTCTGGATGTAATGTGTTGCTTGCTTTTTTCCCACCTTTCTAAAAACCTCTTGCTGGGACCTGTAAGCTCTTCCCCTCACATACCTCAGGTTTCATTTGCAGGATTTTTGCTTTTACAGTCCTGGGCTTCTCCAGAGAAGATCATCCTATTTTTGCTGGAAATCTTGCTGGAAACCATGATGTTCTATGACATCCATTCAGGACTAAAATGAAATTAGTCTGGTGTGAACTAAGCATCATGTCATGTTTGCCATCCCCTTTCATTCTGTACATTTCTGGGATTAGGGAGGAAAGAAATTGACATTCTGATCTGTGGGTTTTTTTTCTCGAAGGAACCTAAAGGTATTAATACCCAACTCCCAAGATATCAGACCAGATTTTTACTTGCATGACCTGCATGCCTGGCTGTGGCCCTGATAAATACAAAAGGATTTGGGAGAAGGCAGAAACTCTATAAACAGACCATGAAATACATATTTTACAAATACAATAAAAGATGCAATTCTTTCTTGTTGCTACTTTTGAAAGTTCAACAAATTTTCTGTTCTGTATTTCAGTCTCCCTTGAGTCAGCTATTCTGCTGTATTACTCTCTTGCCTTTTTTTCTCCAGTAAGGGCTTGAGTGTTTGTCTTGTTTTCAGTGTACTCTGACCCATTATGATCCTTTGTATCTGTAGCATGTGTTTGTTTTACATCCTGGGGTGGCCTGTACTCTTTGCACAAGGTCTGTGTGTTAGGGAGTAGCACACAGTGGCAGCACATTTGCAGCGTGCATGGCTGCTTATTATGCCCCAGGGGAGAGGTGCTCTGCCACACTAATTCATGAGGCATATTGCTCCCCAGAGGGTACCAGTTCCTCTTTATGGGCCATTCTGAAGGCAGGTACAAGACATGATCTCAGACCCTCCCCATCACCCTCTTGCCACCGGAGGCAGTAAGGTCTGAGCAGGGTCTCACAGTGCCACTAGAACAGGCTTAGCATATTGTAGAAACAGATGTTTCTTGTGTTGTTTTTTTCCATGGATGTGTTGGATGCTTGTTTGTGTTGCAGAAGGAAGAACATTTGAGGATGGACAGTGATTGTGGTGATGAGGATGTATTTAGTTCTGCAAATGAAAGGAACATGGATGTAAGTACTAACATGGCCTATAGATGCTGCTGCTGCCTTGACTTTGCAGTTCAAGTCAGTAGAAATTACTGCTTTTCTAGCTGCTTGTCATAAAAGAAATAACAATAGTGAAGTTCATCACAGGTCTGCCAAACTATACATATTGGGCACATAACTTGCACTTTTCTAACCAGATAAAATGCAGCCCAGCACCTTTTAGTAAAAGTTCCACTGACTTCACTGGAGCTGGCATATCACCTAAATATCTTAATGACAAACTGTGAGCAAAAATGGATTCATTTGTATCCCTTTGCATTCCTATGCTCAGCCATTTTTAACATAGTATTTGCTTGGGGGGGTTTTTAAGTGTTAAAAATAGTAGACCCTCCCATTGCTGGATGCTTGCAGCAAGCTCTTTGGAGAGCCTAGACTTTAACTTCTTGATAATTATAATGATCAGGGAGGGGGGACAGGGATTGCTTGAGGACTTTTCAAAACTTTTTAGAGGAACTTATTGGTAGCATCTGAGGACACTGAAACCTGAGCTTAAGCTTCCAGGTCACTGTGTTCAGAAAAGGGAAGTTAGTAGAAAAGGGATGCTAAGCTTAAAGGTGAAAATCAGCAGCAGAGTGAAGTGCTGGGAAGAAAATGTCTGATGAGGGAAGAAGGACAATAACGGAACAGCTCCCAGACCTGAAAAGTCATTGAAAGGAGGCCAAGACAAGAGAGATGGATAGAACAAGTGTGGGAGAAGCAAGGGGAATGTGAGGTGAAAAAAATTCAATTTAGCAAGTCTGTGGAGAATTATACAGTCAAGGGGACAGAGACAGAAAAGGCAGGTAGAGTGCTAAGGGACAGGGTAATAAAACCTGTGATCTCATTACAAAGAATTGGCAAAGTGCCTTAAATCTTACCCAAAGGAGTAACACTATCTTGTAAGATCACAGTAATATAACGTAAGGCACAAATGAATCTTGAAATCAGAGATGAAGGAATGTGCCCTTTGTACTCAATAGCTGGAACGTTTTCAGGTCAGGTGTGTAATCCTTTATTTCTTCTCCAAGACCAATACATCTTCAAGTACAGTGTTAGTATTGTTTCAGTATTTACCTTTCTCTGCTGGCATTCCCTGTTACTTTCTCTGGCCTTGATCCTACAAAGATTTATGCATGTGCTAAAATACAAGTACACAAATAGTCCTATTAACTTGTAGTTACTTGGTTAATGTTCCTCAGAAAATAAGTAAGTGTAGCTGATCTGTTCAGCAGTATGCCGAGTCTTTCCTGATACATGTACTTGAAACAGGATAGAAATACATCAGAAAATACCTGAACAGACCAGGTTGTAGGTCTGAAAAATGGGTGTTATGGGGCAGTAGGATAAAAAGAGGTGTTCTTAGCTCATCTTAGGTAACTCATGGTGATTCTAACAAGATACATTTCTAGTAAAGACATGATACTTCATATTTTTTACACAAGTTAGTTAAAAGTTTTATCTCACCTTAACTTGTGTTAAAACTACAAATAGCCTTGAATGCATTAGGATTTTACCTCCTGTTAAGCTGACAAGTCATGTGAACCCAGTTTTTTTTTCTTACTCCTAGTGAAAACAAGCCTTATAACCTCAAGTAGATTTTTAATGGCTCCTTCCAGTCTGTGTATCTGACAGTGGCATTTTAACAGAAAAAAATTAAATGGGAACGTGTTTAGGCACCAGATTTTATTTGTCTTGGGTTGCATTGCATTTTGGTCTATAACTGTGTGCGCATGTGTATGTGTGTCTGTGTGTTTAGTTCTTGTTGTTGTTGTTGTTATAATAATACCTGGATTTTAAGAATGAAGATTCCAAGAATGTGTCTCATCTTATTTGTTACAGTAGTAACATCTAATAGAAGCTAAACCTAATGCTGAGATAATTCAGAGAAGCCATAAATAGCTTTGCAAAGGTCATGTGTCCATAAAGTTTGCTTTACTCTTTTTTTACATAATGTCCTTTCTAATGAATGATTTATGACAGAAATGAGCTCACAGAACTAGAAGGCTGTGGGCTTTGAGAATGCAAGCATTTAAGGATTTTGTTTCTAAACACTTAGCATGTTCCTTTTAAGTCAAATTACCTTTTATTTTACTTGATGTATATTGGTAGGATTTTAATTACTGGTTATACAGAAAAAGAAGTGATCATAGTTTATATTCTTTGTGACCTGCAGCTATGTCACAATGTGCTCTCTCAGGATAAGGATTAGACTGAATCAGTACTGGCAGGTGAACACATGTGCTCCTGGTTGGGGAGCAGGAGGGTACGTTAATTAGAGCTCTGAGAGCCGCTCTAATTAAATCGCCTGCAGCATCACATGTATTCAGCGTCCCGTGCTAATCAGCACGCGTTGGAGCACCCATCATGTGTATAGGTGCCCCTTGGTGCTGAAAGAAATGTTATCGTTGCCTCCATAAGTAACATGTAATCCTACGACAGCTGTGATGAATGGGCAAGCATCCAGATATGGTAAAAAAGCCATGACCACATCACCTTTCTTTTGAGAATTAGTGTTATTCTGGTACCTACATTTTCAGTTAAATACAGTTTGTGGCATGCCCTAACTTACATAGCGTTGCTGGATACTATTGAGCAGTTGCATTTTGGTGATGAATGAAGTAATCCTACATTTATCTCCTTATGGGGCTAACTCTGATACCATTAACTGAATTGAGTACAGGTGACCCCATTTGTGGGAGATACGTTCTGGAGATCCCGATGAATGTCAAAATCCACGAATATAGCACTGCGTTCATGAATGCAGTGCCCTCAGCAGCTGTGGCGGGGCACAGCTGCGCTGGCAATGGCGAGAGCCCGGCAGCAGCAAGTGCGGAGCTCCCGAGGAGTTCCTGTAAGTGTATTTAAGATGTGGGTTCAGCATTCACGAATATTTGAAACCACGAAAGCTGAACCTGCAAATAGCAAAGGTTCCCTGTAATTCTTTCCATGGATAGTGTCATTGAAGTTAAGCAAACTCCTGGACTAATGTGCTGCTCAGTGTATACAGTGGTTTGGGGGTCAGTCCATTCTTTTAAAACATACTTTGAATCCCGCACAATGAAAGGTTTGTTGTTAATATATTCCTTTTATCAGGACATTATGCAATAGACATTTCCTCCAACTCCTGCCAAAACTCTTTTCCAAGCTGTTTTCAATTCTGGACCACGTGTAGCATATTTTATGTTGCTGTATGCAAATTCAGCATGGGTTTCCAATTTGGTTCTGAGCTCCCTGAGTGAATAGGTGCTAGACTACAGAACAAGGGGATATATGCTCTGATTTTCTGAGGAGAGAATATCTGGCATTACTCTTCAGAGGCTCACTTCTGGGTAACTTAAGGAAAAAACTTTATAGGCCCACACAGGATCCTTGTTCAACTTTGCATGCCAAAGAAAAATAGGCATTGTAACACAGCACCTTTGAGGGCTGAGTGGGGGGAAGAAAGGGTTCTGTAGCTTCTTTCTTGCTTTCTTTTCAATGTAGCTTTGACATCAGGGATCTGAATATTGGTGATTCAGAATTTCTTTGCTGTGCTGAGCCATAGACCATAACGCAGTTCTGGAATCTTTTATTGTTTGAGAGCCAGACAATGGAAAAGCAATGGGAGGAAAAACTAGAAAAGGACAAGTGTTTGGGTCCTCATCAAAGTTTATGCACGCCTTACAGCAGTCAAACTATATTCAGTACCAGGTTCGTACGAATTAATGTGGGGTTGCTAGTACCCCAACAAATATTTAGATGTTCTTCAGAGCCCAGAAGTAACAATGAAAAGACATGTGTTGATGTAATCAGTGAATAGGAGGAAAGGGGAGGAAGAAAGCTATAATTTTACAGAGATAAAGAATAAATAATGTTGTTATTTACAAATTCACAAATAATTTTGTGAAGCGGTCCACAGCACCCACCGAACATATAACACACCACCACACCAGTAAAAGGTTCTGTGGGAATAAAGTTAGAGAGAATATCTGAATTAATAAAAATATTTCCCTTGAATTAATTTTTCCTTGTGAATGGTTGCTGTCAGCTGTGTCAAAGCTAAGAAACAGACCTGTGTTTGTCTAATTTGACTTTTCATCAACTGTGTGTGTTAAGGATGCCTGCATTATACATACCAAAACAGAAGTGAAGGGCCACAGCATATTTGTTACTATTTTCTGCACTCACCTATATTTGGAAAGATACATAGTTTCCTGTCTAGGATTTAGAACAGCCCTACGAATGAGGGAGTAGAGGTAACTTCTGCCACTTGGTGTCACTATCCTCAAAAGAACATCTAAACTAGATGAAACCTGATATTCAGACCAGCAAGAGCTTAAATTAGTTGTGTTTTTATTTTGGGAGGTCTTTATATTTTCATAAATCAGGAGTAAGAAAATATATCCTAAGTGCTGAAGCACATGTATCACTAATGTAAAATTTATTTATGTAATAAATTGTATTGGAAAAAAAATACTTAAAAGTATAGCCAGGCACTTCTTTCAGATGTTTTGAAACTTCATCACAGAGTATGTTTCATCACAAAGTATCATGTGAGGTTTCTGCAGTTCAGGAAAAGATTTCAGCAGTGCAGTATACAAAAATTTCCTTTTTAAAAAGCATGTCTTCCTTTGTCTTCCTACCTAGCATTAACCACTGTAAATAACTGAGGATCAGTTAACCCAGGTGTGTTGTACAGTCCAAAAGCTCTGTGTCTGAATGACATAAATTATAGCCATTTTTATTTGTGTCTTTGAACCTGAAGACAAAAAAAAATGAAGTCAATTTAGCTCCAGTCTGAAAATCAAGCCTAACATCCTCTTAATGTGCATGTTTATGTTTTACCTACAGCTGTCTGGGTTGCTGTTTATATCACCATTTTTCCATTGCAACATACAATAGTTCTGATATCTTAGAAGTAGAGCACATTTTCAGTAAAAAAAAACCCCAACTGCATTGCTATCTGAAAAAGTTGTTAATTTTGGTTTTGGGTAGCCAAATTTGGTATTGTTCATAACAGATGGCAGCATATAATAAATACCCTTTGTGACAGCTGGAATTGTACCTCTATGTGGTACAGCTTCCCAGAAGCTGAGACCCTAGAGGAGAGGTGCTCCAGTAGCTTGTGTTTTTTCACAGAAACAGCTGAAATACATCCCTGAAGGAAGAGACTCTCTTCCAAAATCTTTGGGCCCAGAGTGATTACTGTACACTGCTGCCTTTGCTCAGGATTCTCACAAGGTCACGTGTCTTGCCCATCCAAGAACAAAGCTGTACAGTGGCCATATTGTCTACAGCAACACAAAAACCTCCTTATTTTTTTTTTACTGATACTGTTTCTGATCCTCATGGTTACTTTGAACTCACTTTTCCTTTGCCCAGTGCCCTTATGGATGCTTAACAATTTTGTTTACTTTATTTTTTGCATCATTTATCATATTTGCAGCTATAGGGCCAGAACTTGCCTAGGTGTAAGTCAGCACAGCTCCATCATTTTCAGCAGAGCTGTATCAGTCTACATCAGAAGGGGCTGGCTCATTCTCCTGCCCTCCATCCCTACACAATTTTGTTTAATTAAGTTTGTGTGAAAGATGGAAAAAGCAGCCAAAGACCCAAGATGCTGAAGGAGGTACAGGTTGTTCCCACATATCTGATGGCTTATAATTGTAGGATTGTAGGACTGTTTTTGTAGCTGGGATGGTTTAGGGAATGCATGAGGAAAACAAGATTTGTGAGGTGAGGTCAGATCTTTTATTGGACCAATTATGCAGTTGGTAAAACCGTTTGACAAGCTTTCAGGGATTTTGTGTCCTTAGAGCATTTGTCTGCCTGTAGGCTTGTCTAAGATCTCTTCTAACTATAAAGTTGGTCCAATAAAAGTTATGATTTCACCTTACAAATCCTGATCCTCTGTGAATATGTAAGCAGTCACTATATCAGGTGACAGCAGATGGTACTCAGGAGTGTGATGCATGGTTCCTAGATTGGCTGTGTATTGCATACAAGTTCCATGGTATAGCTGTGTTTATCAGGGGGAAAAGATGGGCTCTAAATATTGAATACATTTTTCAAACGTAGGCTTGCTGTCATTTGGTTCACTCTTTCTGTCAGCTTATCTCTGTTAATTTAGCATTTTGTAACACTGTCTATGCACAAGTCTAGGTGGTTCAAAGCTTTGAGCATCAAAAATGGATTGTCTAGAAATGGTGAGAATCAGTTTTAGTTTATCCATAGCCCTGGTGTAGCCAGTTGGAGTGTGACTGGCACTCAGGGAATGGCTTATTAAGGGAGAGGACAATCATTTGTTATCTGTGTCCACTGATGGTAGGATAAGACAGTTGTTTTCACTTGCAGTTATGGAGTTAAATTTTCCTTAGCTATAAGGACGGTTAAGCACTGGAAAACAGGTTACCTGGGAGGTAGTGGAATCCCTGTCATTGTCAAATCTGTTCCTTAAAATCTCCAAACATGTCTTATGCCTCAGAGTAAGGGAAGAGGTTGGATAGGTGTTGGAGGCCCTTTGTAGCCGCTCATTTATATGAGTTGAGCATTCTGTAAAATTATTAAGGTGATAATGTAAAAAACTCAAGAGTCAGGATATTCCAGCATGTGGGTTTACATTACATACATTCTTTAATTATTCTACATTGTCTTATTACATGATTACATTTTGTGTGTGTGTGTGTATATATATAGTTGTAGAATTCTCATTATTTTAGATTTTCTAAAATCAGTGAAGCTTGTGCTGACCATGTACAAACTAGTATTTAAAGAGTTTTTTACTTTCAGAAAAAATTCACCTGTGCAAAATGTTGACAGCTTGCGCTGGTGATGACAAAGGCACATCTCTGAAATAATGGTTTCTCCTTGCCAGATTTCATCATCCTGCTCCAAAGCATAGAAGCATTAAGAGCTTTGAAAGAGAAGATCTCCAGAGTGTTTTAACATTATAAAACAGTGGTGGTGGGGGGGGGTTTCTTAGTCCAGTTCTCAGAATCAGCTAACCAGCTTTAGGTAGTGGTTTCTTAGTCTTGTTCTCAGAATCAGCTAACCAGCTTTAGGTAAAATTTGAGAAGAAGAAAAAAAGCCTAGAATGGAAAAAATTCAATCCACAGAGTTTGTTTCACAAAGTTACAAGAAACTGAAAATAGGTTATTATAATGGAGACTGTCCAGCAGCTTCCATAATGAGCTGGACTGTGATACCGGACAGCCACCTATAACGAACACATTCAACTCAGATCTATTTGGCTTCTGAGATGTCAAAGGGCTTATCTGTTCCACAACAGGATTGAGGAGATGCTCGAAACATGGAAGTTCACTGGTGAGTGTGTTCTGAGTTTGTCCCTCTGAACCTGCTCTTGAGCCTTCCATCTCCAATAAGCCTATTTTGGACACCTACTTTCTCAGCAATGTCAAGACTTGGGCTTTTCTGGAAAGGCCCAGAAGTGAAGCATTAGGCACCTGGGACACTCTTACATTGAAAAGGCAGAGGTGTAAAGCATCCAAGTGCCTACAGAATTATGCCTGGAACATGGGGTTTGAAGATTGCCATTTCAAACATAGGTGCCAAAAGTGGTAGTTAGGTCGGACTAAGAAACCATGATCATTTTTTGTGAATCCTTTGGTTAGGCCGTGTGTGCATGAGATGCTGACTGCGCAGTCATTACTGTGCAGTTGATTAGTACTTGTATACAGAAATACTAAATGTCTCCACAGTAACCGGAGTTACTGTGCAGTAGCATCACTGTACAGCTTTTTCACGACACTGACTGTGCAGTAGTATGGCGTCATGCTTTCTACCAGGTGACATGACTGCACAGTAGTTATGGGCTACTGTGCAGTCAGTGTCTCATGTAGACACGGCCTTAGTGTCTGATTTATCTGAGTTCCAGCTTTCCAATGAAATCACGAAATTATATCAGTGGAAAGCTAGAGTAAAGCAGCAAATGATGTCCATGTGTTTGGGTTTAATTTGCATAAATGTCTGAGTACTATACAAAAGGTATTAGATACTCAGAAAAACAGAACTATAATTGCATTTACTTTTCTAGTGACATCTCAGACACTGTTTCTCTAGTATTTGATATTTCCAGAATCCTCTTAGTGACATAACAATCTTGTAATTCACATTTTGTTAGAATTTATTTAGGAGAGTGTACTCAGTTCAATTGGTAAGAGCACACTGGAGTTGGAAATATCAGTTTTAAGGAAATGTTTATCTTAGGACCATATTTTTACACTATTTAATAAACATGCATACAATTTCATAAAAAGGGATTTCTGCACATGTAAGATCCTGTCTGTATTTCAGTTTGGGAATGTCTGGGTGTGAGCTAGGGAATCATTAATTGCATTAAAAAGCAAATTTCAGTTTGATTGACAAAATATCTAAAATTTCCTTATACAGATTTTTAGATTCCAAATTATCCACTACTGCAATGAACTAGATTAGTGTGTGTTTGTGGCACTGCCTTTGGATGAAATAAAAAATGCTTTAATTAGAAACTCTATAGTACTGATATGCAATGAAGTTTATTTTTTCTTCTAGTGGTAAGGGCCTATGTTTTTTGGAGCAGGAGAACCTGAGTCACAGGTAGCCCCAGTGTCTTTGTTAGAGTAATATAAATATCATACTGGCATACATAAAATTTGGAAATATTACACTTTTTACTTGTACTCATGATGTGAGTTCTATACTATAATTAAGTAAGAGCGCAACTGAAATTTGTTTCTTTTCCAGACACCTCTGTAAAACACAGAGATTTGATTTCATTAAAAGCAAAGAAAAACAATCACATTTCTTTTAATTAGATGATCTCATGATATTCATATGACATTTTTTGACATCCTGTTGTTCATCAGACACATTGAACAACTTGGTGGTAGGAAAATCATGTCTTAAATATTTTTGGCAGGTGAAGGAGGATTTGTAAAACATTTCTTGCTGACAAAACAATACAGTTTTACTCTGAAGAAGAGAAAATATTAGTCCAGTTGAGTTTTAGTGCTCTTTTATTTGCTGCACAGAAGAATTTATATATCTTTGTATGGGTCTAATTCTACCTTCAATCTTCAATTTGGCATAAATGAGAATTTGCACATGATTCAAGAGCACATGAATCAAGAACACTATCTCATGATAGTGAAGAAGCAGATGAAAAATCTGTCAAATGACTACTTAGGCTGTAGGCTAGCATAAATTACAACATATATTCCTGTACTAAAGGTCAAGGACAGTGTGAACAACTCTTATAACTCTTCTTACTGCTCTCCATGCTTATTCTCCATGCTTCTCTTGGAAGTTGGTTCCAGATTCTAGCTGCCCTGACAGTGTAGTAGCGCCTACTGATATCTAGCCTGAGTCTACCCTCTGCCAGCTTGTGACCGTTATTTCTTGTCACTCCTGGTAGTGCTTGGGGGAACAGGGACTCCCCAATGCCTGCTGGTCCCCCCTGACTAGTTTGTAAACGGCCACTAGATCCCCCCTCAGCCTTCTCTTGTGGAGGCTGAACAGGTTCAGGTCCCTTAGCCTCTCCTCGTAGGACCTGCCCTACTGACTCCTGATCATGCAAGTGGATCTCCTCTGGACCCTCTCCATGCTGTCCACATCCCTCCTGAAGTGCGCTGCCCAGAACTGGACTCAGTACTCCAACTGCGGCCTGACCAGTGTCGCATAGAGGGGGAGGATCACCTCCTTGGACCTGCTTGAGATGCATCTGTGAATGCATGACAAGGTACGGTTGGCCTTCCTGACTGTGTCCCCACACTGTTGGCCCATGTTAATATTGGCCTCAATAATGACTCCAAGATCCTTTTCTGCCTCTGCACTGACGAGAAGCGAGTTCCCCAGCCTGTAGGTATGCTGCTGGTTCTTCCTCCCCAGGTGCAGCACCTTGCACTTGTCAGTGTTGAAACCCATCCTCTTCTCATCTGCCCACCCCTGTAACCTGTCTAGGTCCGATTGCAGCCTATTCCTCCCTTCTACCATGCCCACTTCTCCCACATCTTAGTGTCATCTGCGAATTTGAACAGGGTGCTTTTTACACCCCCGTCTAAATTGCTGATGAGGATGTTGAACAGTGCGGGCCTGAGGACTGAGCCCTGCAAAACCCCACTGCCCACATCCCTCCAGGTCAAATAAGACCCGTCCACCACCACTCTCTGGGTGCGGCCCTCCAGCCAAGTAGTGACCCATTTGACTGTGAAGGTGTCGATGCCACAGTCTCCTAGTTTTTTTTAATGAGAATGGGGTGAGAGACAGTGTCGAAGGCCTTCCTAAAATCCAGAAAGACTACGTCCACTGCTACACCTGTGTCTAAGGATTTTGTGACCTGGTCATAGAATGCCACCAGGTTGGTCTGACAGGACCTGCCTCTAATGAACCAATGTTGGTTGCCCCTAAGCATAATTTCCCCTGCTGGCCCCTCGCGGACATGCACCAGGATAATTCTCTCAAAAAGCTTACCCAAGACCAAGGTAAGACTGACTGGCCTATAGTTTCCTGGTTCCTCCTTCCTCCCTTTTTTGAAAATGGGAACCACACTGGCCCTTTTCCAGTCCTCTGGCACCATGCTTAATCCTCTGGCAGCATACTTAATTTAAATGCAGGCACTCTATCCAGCTTTTGGGGAAGGAGGAGAAATTGCAAAAATGCAATGAATGGTAGTGGTAGTGAGTCTTTATATCTTTTATAGTGTTCTAAGCCTCTGAGTAACTTCTGTTCTCAGATGTAATAATTCACACTTGAACAAAGCCTCAAATAGGATGAGATAACACCATAATCATGAGAGAGGGTTGTATCATCTCATTTTTATATGGATAAACTGGAAGGGAGTGAAGAAAAGTCCTGGCCTATGAAAGTGTTTAAACATGGGCTTAATGTAAGCATGTGAGTATGCCTATAGGCATCAAGTGCAGCTCCTTTTGTGCTTCAAATTTAGCACCTGCTTGAGTGGCTTGCTGAATCGGTACAATAGTAGTAGGCCCAGAAACAAAGTCACAGGCTCCTGCTCTGACCACTAGACCAGTGGTTCTCAATCTTTTTTGTACCAGGACCCATGTGTAAACATTGATGGCCAGCCCTGACCTAGTGTCTCACTCCTGATCTTCTGCCTCCCACCCCAGGACCCGGCCCCACACACTGTGGGGCCGGGGAGCTCCAAGCAATGAACTGTGCCAGCCTGCAAGGAAAAAGCCACCATTTTCCACGTTTTCTCCTTTAAAAGAGAACCCATTTTTAAAGTTTGTTGATCCTTTTTTAAAGTTTGTTTGCAACCCTTTCATATATTCTTGCGACCCACTTTAGGTTGGGACCCAGGGTTTGAGAAACGCTGCACTAGACAACCCTCCCTTTCCTACGTACAATAGGGAAAAAAGTATGCACAAAAATTGACAATGTGCAGTGTTAAAATTTTTCCTCTCCTAGTTATATTTTTTCCCTTATTTATTTGCATCACAGCAAAATTTCATATATATGGTTGGATTCTGATCTCAGCAAGAATAGGGTATTACATAAAGGCAGTCATTTCTGGTTTATGGCTATATAAATGAGAGCAGAATTTGAACAACAAATTGCAATACCAAGGCTTGCCTTATAAAAACCAAACAGTGATGGATTTGACAGAATGGAGGGAATGGGGGACATGTAAGATGATTAATCAAGAGTTCCCAGCAGCAAGTTTCTCTTGCTTCATTCTGGCAAATGTACAGATGAGAGATACTGTTCAGAGACTGTTTCTGTACAGAGAAAGCCCTTCAAATATAAACATTAGAGCAGCTGGCATGGGAGATTAGCAACATGGTGGTGAGAAAGAGGTAGGAGAGTAGGGTGGCACCATCTAAATTTAACTAATGTCAACGAAGCGCCTTCTTCTGGTATAAGGGATTGGGAACCCTGTGTGAACTAGCCCTGAAGCACTGGCAGTTACACAAGTAATTAACTGGTGCCTAGTTCATATTGCCTCTCCTCTTAAAAGTCCCCAATTTAAGGGTTTTATAAAAGCCACATTGGGAAAACACTTTAGACTAATGAAGGAACCCCCATGCTATACCTACACAAACTCAGCACTTGCACACTTTTACAGTTTTGCTTGTGGTTTTTAACTATATTTTGATATAGTGTGCAGCTTCTAATTTCATCTGGCTGACTGTTAAAATAACAGAAAGAAGCATGCTTGAGCAGCCCTCCAGTTAAGAATCCACTAACCGTTGATTACACCCATTCTCAACTATACAGTCATTTCAGCTTTGTTTGACCACTGTTTAAGAGCATCCTCTGCTTTTTGTCTAGCAGTTGCAAGGCAAGATATGTATGTGTGTGCCCAGTCATGGTTTATTTTACCATATTTTGATCACATTTTTAAAACTGCATTGAGATGACACTTAGGGCATGTGTAGATGAAACGGGGGCCCTAAATTGAAGTGGTGGGTTTAAAAAAAAAAAACGCTTCAATTTAGGACTGATTAAATCCCTGTGTTGTGCACACACCCAGCTGACTTATCTGGCTGTCCGGCAGGGATGGGAGAGTGAGCTGCTAGTGGGCAGAGTGGTCCCTGGACTGCAGGGGGGACTGGTGCTTCCCTTCACGGCAGTGGCGCCCCACCCCCACAGCTGGCACCCACCCACAGGCACCTGGCTCGGGCAGTCCCAGGGGGCACCACAGCTGCCGAGGGAAGCACCGCACCCCCACGCAGCTCAGGCAGGAAGGCAAGCTCCGGGCAGGGGTGTGGGGACAGAGAAGATCAGGCTCACTGCTTTTCTTGGGCAGAGCCTGCTCGGGCTTCCTGCAGGGCCGTGGAGCTGCACAGAGCCCGGTGCTTCACTTCGTGGCTGTAGGCTGTACCCCAAGTCATTTAAGGCACATTATGCCGCCGAATTTTCTACAGTGCCTGGAATTAATGTGCAATACACCGTCAAGGCGTGCAAACACCAACACCATTAGAGGAGTGCAAAAGCATTTAGCCCGCTTTAAAGTGTCGTGCACACGCCTCTCATTTCAGCTTAGTATATACATGCTAGGCCGAGTCAAGATCCTTTTTATGTGTCATTCTTCAATCAAAGTCTCTTGGTCCACTTTTAAAAGGAAATTGTCCCTGTAAGAAAACTCTTCTTTGAGGGTACAGATGCTTAACCCAGGATTAAATATCTCTTCAGCTCCAATAAGTATTTATTTATTGCATTCAAGTGAGTGAAATGTAATATATCTCTCCCATGAGAAGGATTTCTGAACCTTGTGTTAATCAGAGTCATATATGAGGAAATCTTACATTTTTGTCAGTCATAATCACAATGCAGCTCATACCACATAGAGCTAAGTCATAGAGCAACCAGGAGCCCTGAATTAGGGTATGCCATAGTTGCACCAGCCTGTGAGCAGGGAGTGAAGGGGAAACAAGCACAAGCCTACAGACCTGGTTAGCAGTGAAGAGAAGAATATCTAGCAGTTAATGGGATAGCAAAGCATGCTAACTGTCCTGCATACCCTGGGCATCTCCTCTTACAGTGTGGTTCCACACTAACTCCAGTAAAGCTCTGTTTCATGAGCACTTTCCCCATATGTCACTAGCCACACAAACTGTTGGGCACCTAAGGAGTTATTTATGAGTATGGCGTGTTCATAGGTCAAGTCCCTGCATCCTAAAGTTACCAAAACCATATTTAGGCCTGGAACATCCCTTGCAGTTTCAGTAGGATGCTGCATACTAATAATGGGGGCACGTTTATTGAAGAGTTTCACTTCCCCGTGAGTTTCCACTGGGGAAATTCAATTTGGGGGACAAAAGAAAAATCAGATATCTGCTTCTTTCCCTTGTAAAGTTGTTAAAACTTTTTATTAATCTTGACAACATATGGAGAAGAAAGGTGTGTTGTAAAATTAGTAGAAGTGAAGTGCCAGTTGGTTTATGTTGTATTACCTAATGAAAGTCCTTTGGAATAGTCAGCATACTCAGAGCTTATTCAAGTCAATGGAAGGACTTCTATCAACTTCATCAGATTTGGAGCTTTCAGGCATTGTTAATGCAACAAATTTTTAGAAAATCTTTCCTCCAGTGCTATGTTCAGTTCAGTCCAGTATGGACAAGGCCTTGGTAGCCTTGTTATTAGCTGTTTAAGTGGGCAGTTGACATAGATGGGCATTCTCAAGTTGGTTAATTCTCATTGGTTATATTTTCCTATTGGCCAAAACACTATACACATTGAAAACTACAGAGGAAGATGAAGTATGTACAGTGCCAAACAAGGAGTTACTTTGACTGAAATTTGTTTCCAAGCAGTTTTTCCTTTATCATCTAGGGCTGTGTGTAGGCATGGGAACAGCAGGGAAAAATTCCCAGGTGCTTCCAAAGCAGTTTTCTTAGAACCAGTGGGAGACCAGATGTAAAAAAAAGCTCTGTTAACTTCCCAGGTTTTCACCACTGTCAGATAAAACTGGCAAATGATTCTGGCACAGTGCTCTCACTGGAAAGGAAAAAGCAGGTATAAAATGCTACCTCATGTGCGGGCCGGGAGCGACCCGAGACCTTTTTCGTGCTGCACGCAGGCTGTGGCCAGCAGCCCGGGCACGCTGGATCGGAGAGGGAGGGCGACGTGCTGGAATTAGGCACAAACGCTTAGCAGTAGTTTTAAAGATTGTTTACTTACACCGAGATGGCAGTGGTGTAGGCTGGAAAACTTGCTTGAGTTGCGGTTACAGACACAGACAACACGAACGGTCACGTGGAGTTTGCTAGGCTCCACGGAACAGAGCTCCAGATGCTCTGGGTGAACGCGCCACCAAAATCGGAATCGGAGATACGTCTCATAAAATTTGTGCTCGAAGACGGGAAGAGGTGGGCGATGGATCAGGTCGCCAAGCTCCTCTGAATCTCACACAGGGTCTCTATTACCCTGCCGTGTATCCAGAGTCCCCACGAGATGGATGTGGAGTCCTCTTCAGCTTGGGTGGAAACTGCTCAAGCCTCTTATACGGCTAACAGGCCAATTGTTAGCCGCCACGTGGGAATAATTTAAAACTAGCCAATAGCGGGGAACGAATTTGCATACCGGTGGCGGGAACTCTTTTGCACCATGCATTCCTCTTGCAACTCGAGCAATGCACTCTGCAAAAGAAGCTGCAGAAAGTCGGGAAACTCGTCCCTGCACCGGGGTTTTCCTCTGCAACAGGAAACTCTCCCGTGCAATGAAGCTGCAACTTGTCGGGGATAATTCTGGTGCCGAAGCACACACAAAATCATGCCTTTGGGTCATGACACCTCAATTGAGGAATAGAGAAGCAGCATTTGATAAAGTTCTGTGACCACTTTACCTAGATGTCACCAGCCACAAAAAAGAAGTATGGAGTGTTGAATTCATACATCATAAAGTTACCATAACTGTTTATAGGCTGGGAACATCCTTTGTGGTTTCAGTAGGATGCTGCATACATACTAATAAATGCAGAGAGAAATCAAATGCAGAAAAATGTATAGGTAAAGAATGAAGAGGCTGGAGCTCCAGAGTGCCTGTATTTTACATCACCCTGTAATGTCTTAAACAGGGGAAGTTACTATCCTTTAGGTTGTATACTGGCTAGAGCTTGTAAGTTAGCAACATTGTTGTTTAAAACAAACACAAAAATAATTATCCAAAGCTGTTTTGAAGTAATAACACAAATTGGATATTAATACCAAGACAATTCAGAAGGAAATCATCTCCCTCATTCATAACTCATCCTTATGCATGCACAGCTCACATAGTTTATACCAGTGTGTTCCAGCATGGTGATCATGTTTCAGAAGGGGATGACATGAGGGGCAGAGGGGAGTTCTTGGATTTAACTTCTTTACTCTTGTATGATTCCAGTCTTGAGATCAGTTTTCTTAAGGTTTCTTCAGTAAATAACTGTAGGTTTTCCCTCCATACTCAAACTCCATCCAGGGAAAAATTAGCTTTCATTCGTAGTGCTGGTTCCAGGAATCTGACTAACTTCAAAAGAGTGATGGAGGGGCATGCTAAATAAGGCTGCCCTTAAAATAAGATCTTAAAAATGGAGACTCTTTCTCACAGATGAGTTTAAAAGATCCTGTTGAACTCTTTGGAAGACTCCCTGTACTGTGATGTGGTTGGTCAGAATGTTGTCCAACATGCAGGGTGCTGCACAGAGGTGCCATGTACATAGTTTTGACGCTCTTCAAAATGAAAGGTATAAATATATAGGAAAAATGTTGTATGGGAGTTGCAGCATCATATGGATTTTAGGTATTATGCAGCTGGCTTTGCAAGCCTTCTCATCACGCTGCCCTATATTCTTACTTGGTGCATATTAGCATTGCTTCATTGATTTTACCAACTGAGGGTCTCTGACTCCTGTGTGTTTTGGTTGGTGGAATCAATGAAGCAAGGCTAATTTACACCAGGTAAGTGTATAGGGCAGCATGATGAGAAGGCTTGCAAAACCTGCAACAGTCTGACATTTCACCTAAAAAGGCTGGCCTGCTCTCTGCTAATATTTAATGCAGACATTTTGTAGTTTGCACAGCCCAGAAAGCTACATGTACAGTTCTTTGGGCTTGGCTAGAACCCTGGAGGGATTAAAACTCAACACTTAATATTTATTAATTGACATTTAGAAGTTTAAAAGCGCTATTTCAAGCAGAAAAGTTCCAGGCTGTTTACATCTGAATCACCAAGTTAGAATCTTCATGTTATGGAGGTGTTGGTAGCAACTCTATAATTAAGATTTGTGTTGAGATTTGCACTTTTAGCTGGATAAAAATCCCTCTAAAATCAGGAACAGAATTTAGTCTCTGAATTTCACATAAAATCTTGTCAGATGAGCCATGGATTTTCTTTAATATCTTTTAATGAAAATATTAGCTAATTTGCCACAGGAAATTTCTTTTTAATGTTCCCATTTTAAGATTCTGCTATGATACTCAGTTTTGTTTGTCTCCCTCTGGCCAAACAAGCAAGGTCACTATGGACTTCAATAGGAAAGTAGTTGCACAACCTTAGCTCTAAATTAACGACGCTTTATGTGCAGGAATTAGATGAGGAAAACTGGGAGACAACATTCCTCAGCATTTGTAAATCACAACAGCTCCCTGACTTTTGCCAGGGCTACACTGGCTTACACCAACAGAAAATTTGGGCCTAGTTTTTAGTTAAGATGCTCTCCATTAAACTTCATTTGTATTTTTTTGCTAAGAGAATATGGGATGGGGAGGAGATTTTCAGGTTCTGTCTACTCTGAACAAAACAAAAAATAGTGCAACTCTGAATAACAGAGTACTATGTAAGCATGCCTCAGCTACCACTGACAGACCTAGCTAAATTAACTCTACACAATATCACATGGAACAGTGTAGACATATCTTCAGAGGTCCGTAGGAGAGTTAGGACCCAGCTGTCATTGAAAACAGTTTGGTTCCCTGATTACTCCTGCATCTAAAGATCTCCCCTGTGCATTCATAAAGGAAAATTCTTACATAAATTGAAAAACAAAACCTGTAATTAAATTGGAATGGAAAACCCTTAAACTGCAACAGCAGTTGCATTGATGGGATTTTTTTTCTTTTAAGGAATAATAAAAATGTTAATATGAGTTTTTCTTGGTAACCATTTATAACCATTTTAGGCTATGTGGACATTATACCAGACTATTTAAAGTTAACAATATTGCAGTCAATCCTATTTCTATTTAAGATAGCAGTTTCAACGATGCTACCTCACATCTGATCAAATCTGGTAATGTCTATTTTCCTATAAACTAGAAGGAACCTTCCACCCACTGCAGATTTAGCTAGTAACTTTTTTTAAAGCACATCTGATTGTGAAAGGACATATCCAGCAATGCACACCTTTTGTCAAATTGATTTATTGATTTAAGTGAAGTAGTAAGCATAAAGAAAATCACTTCTTGATGCAGTGATAAATTCAGTGTTCATGACTTGTGGGCTGTCTGCTTTCTGGGCTTATTTGACTAATGAATGCTTAATAACAGAAGAAATTAGGTGAGTTTTGTGCCTTACCTTTCATACGCTCTATTTCATGAACTGTGTTGTAGATACACATATAAATTTACCGGGCTTGATGCTGATATCATCCTAGTTTTACCTGAGTGCAACTCACATTCAGTTGAGCTCAGCTTCATTTATGGAGTTATAAGTAGAGTCAGGCCCAGGCTCTCTCCTCAATCTCTTGTAAACTAACTCTTGCTGCCTTCTCTTTTCCAAGATCACTCTTGCCACCTTAGCTAATGACCTCTTGATTAGGTCTATGCACAGGACCTTTCTGCAGCTCCGAGCACTGACATTTTTCTGTCTTCTCTACATCAGATTCATGTTTTGGAATTTTCTTGCCTTTGCCTCTTCTGCTGCTCCATAACAGGCCCATCTCTTTTCATCAGGCTCTGTCGCCCCACTCTCTCTGTTTTCCACTTATTGGGTCCTCTCCTTTTCTTTTCTCCTACAGCTTCTATCTTTGAATGACCATATTGTCCACCGAGCTTCATTTCCACTCCCCATCTTTGTACCTTCTTTTCCA